>NC_057799.1:375671450-375679394 GCF_018294505.1 Triticum aestivum | reverse complement strand
AGGAGCGCCCGCGCCGCCTCCCGCCGTCACCCCGCCGCCACCCGAGCCTCGCCGGAGCCCCGCCGGAGCTGCCCGCCGAGGTAGCCGAAGCCGCCGCCGCCGAGTCCGATTTAAAATAAAACGATTCGGTTTATTTTTTTCTAAACCCTAGTTTTTTCAGATCGGTTTATATTTTTCGGTTTTATTATTTAGTGAACGTTTCACCGACCCGTTCTTTTAACGAACGTGTTCGTCGGATTGTCGCTGTTAACGAACGTTCGTTCGTTTAACTGTTCGTCAGTTTTTCTTTTTCGTCAGATTTTCCGCGATTATTCCAGATCGCGATTTTCGGTCAGATCTTCGTTTTCGCTCGTTTATCGGAATCAGGCGATTCAAGCGCCTAGAGTTTCGTCTCGAAATTGTCTTTCCGTTTAACCTACTCAAACAAGTTTTTGCTACTGTAAAATTTGACCTAGATCCAGATTAGTAAACGAAGCTTGTTTCTTTCGCCATTTGATTTTCGTTGCTTCGTTCGATTTGATTCTTTTTGCAAACCGGAGTTCTTAAGTTGAACTTTCTGGTTGTTTCTTTTATTCGAGTTTTACCTATGCATTAGATGAGTACTTATTGTTTGCTTGTTTGTTTGCGATAGAGTACCCGGAGTGCGCCGCTTGTTACTTCGAATCTCTAGGTTACGCGGATCATCAGCAAGGCAAGTAGCACTTTGATCATACTTTTCCATACCCAGTTTTTATTGCATTAGATCAATCCTCAAACATTGCATAGTTAGGATCTAATTAAACTGTGGGTATTGGGAAGTAGTTGAGGTAGTACCTATTACCTGTTTTATTTATCAAACCCTTGGGAGTTACTTCTACGTTTGCTTATATTGCCATGCTATGCTCGTAGACGTGGATTGGGTTTGAGAGATATTCATGACAGATGTGAGATTGTTAATTAATGGTTTACTTAAGGTGGCAACTAAAACTCACATCTGGGTGGATTGAGGCACCTGGAGAACCCAGTGCTGCCTATATTTTTGGATATCCCGGAGTACCCGTGTGATCGTCCTATGGACCGCCACCCAGGCTCAAAGGGATCATGAGATTATTCATGCTAGAAACTTCCGTGTGCAGCCACAAGCTATTATGGGCTCTAGCATAGTTGATTAAGTTGTGTGAGCTCTTGAAGAGGTAGACTAGCCGATGTAGGGGATGTAGGTGGTACGGTCTACCCAGAGTAGAGAGTTAACGCTTCTGAAAGACTATGTCTCAGTCATCCGTTTCTCAAACATCATGCAGTGCGAGAATCAAGCGGAGGCGATCGAGTCTTGTGGGGAAAAGTGCACAAACCTCTACAGAGTGTACAAACTAATCATGGTTAGCCGTGTCCCCGGTTATGGACAACTTGAGTATCTAGTACTTGGATTATCATGTGAATCTCATCACCATATTACTTTAATTAATTTTGTTGGGTTAATGATGATACTTAATTGGGATTGAGTTGGAGGTACCTTCTCATTGTTTCACAACCACCATGATAGTTAAATAAAATTTATTCCTTTGCAGTAGGGAAAAATTGGCTTTTCGCAAAACTGTAACCATAGAGCTTTCCACCAGCCATATATGCATGTAGTCTAGCCTTATTATGTTCATTATTCTCTATGTGTTACATTGCCAGCATATTCCATGTGCTAACCCGTTTTCGGGCTGCAACGTTTCATGTTGCAGACTTTTCAGACGACGAGTAAGGTGCCTTAGGTCGTGGTCTTATACTCAGTGATGCCGTTGGAGTTGATGGACTCACTTATCTTCGAAGCCTTCCGCTGTTATCGTATTTAGATGGCCTTAAGCCATATTTATCATACTTATTCTCTTTTGAGATATTCGTTGTAATAAGTGTGTGATTGCTACTCTGTTATAAATCCTCCATTTGTACTGTGCGTGTCAGCATTAGTGATCCAGGGATGACACTGGTGCACAGCAGCACACACTGTTTGAGGTCTGGTCGCTACAAAGGTGGTATCAGAGCACACGCTGATTGTAGGACACGACCACTAAGCTTAAACCCTAGAACACTTCTCTCTTCTCATTTCTGACCCCTCTCCACTTTCTACTCTTTTAGGAATGGTGGATGCAAGGAGCAAGTTCATGCAACCAGATGAAGATACGCCTTTTGGAAGACACTTGAAGGAAGTCACTAAGTACTTAAACATAGGAATACCAAGCATCACCGGAACCTACAATGCCACATTACCTGAAGAGGAGAGCTGGAAGATTCAAGTTCAAGTTCCAGGAAGGACGTTTGCGCCAGTCACCGAGCCTATAAAATTGGCTTTTGAAGCACCAACCTGGAGTTTAGGGAAGAGCATGGCAGCCCACATCGCTATGGGACGCATTGGAGAAGTCTACCACAGGGAGCTTAAAGATACTATTTATCATATTTGTGGACGCCGAGACGAGCAATGGGAGATGATCAGCACCAAGAAGGATGGATCAATTGCAGCTTTCATCCAGGAGCAAAACCAACACATTCGTCGCCAGGAGAACCAGATGTGCTCAGACAAGATAGATCTGAAGAAGGCATTGACGAAGATCAAGGAGCTAGAGGAAGAACTCAAGGCTACACGCGAGGATTATTTGGAGGAAATCGTCGCGCTAGTAGGGAAGAATGACGACCTGGAGAAGAAGATTGGAGTATTCATGGGAAATCCAGTGCCAAAAGCAGAAGATGATGAATGCGCTTGCCCGGATAACTACATCATCATCGACGACACCGACTCGGACCCCAATGAAGATGACGTTGTTGATGAAGCTGGAGCAGACATCATGGAGTCTTCGACTGATCAGAATTTCTAGTAGACCACCATATCAGTAGTAGTTTTCCCCCATATAATAGTATAGTTCAAGCACTTTTGTAACGCTAGTTAGATCGATTGTATGCCTTGTTTGAATTGATTGAGTGATATTGATTGTGTTTGTCTCATGAGCATATGGGTTGTGTTTTCCCTCTAGACCTCATTCTATTCTAAACTCTCATCTTTTCTAACCTATCAGATGCCTCCGAGACGCGACACCGGATTTGTTTTCCCACCGGAGATCACTCAGTTGATTCAGCAACAGAATGCCCTGATGCAAGTGTTAGTACAGAACCAAGGCAACAACAACAACAACAACAAAAACCCACCACCACCACCTGTTGATCACTTAGCCCGTTTCTTGAGGCTAAATCCGCCGGTGTTTTCCAGCAGCACCGAGCCAATTATTGCAGATGATTGGCTCCACAAAGTTGGAAGGGAGTTGGCCACTGCAGGATGCACAGATGCGGAAAGAGTGCATTTTGCCGCACATCAGCTTGATGGACCCGCAGCATCATGGTGGGAGAATTACACAGCCACACACCCTATTGACACTGTCACATGGGACCAGTTTCAGCAAGCTTTCCGTACAGCCCATGTTTCAGCTGGAGCTATGGCCATGAAGAAGCGTGAGTTTCGTAACCTACGCCAAGGAGGACGCACCGTAGGCCAGTATGTGGAGGATTTCAGTAAGTTAGCACGTTATGCACCAGATGACGTTGCTACAGATGCAGCCAAGCAGGAGAAGTTCCTCGAAGGATTGAATGATGAGCTGAGCATGCAGCTAATGGTAGCAACCTTCAACAACTACCAGGAGTTGGTAGATAGAGCACTCATGATTGAAGGGAAGCAGCAGCAGATTGAGAACCGTAAGAGGAAGTATGGACAAGGGAAGTATAATTCTGGAGCTCAGCAGAAGCCACGTTTTGCCCCGAAACCGGGAGGACAGTTTCAGCATACCCATGGAGGAGGTAGTTCGCACAACCATAATGGCTCCAAGAATGGTAATGGGAATGGAGGAAGCAACGGACAGAACCGCACCAACCCTTCAACCCCAGCCAAGAGGGATCTAAGTCACATTACTTGTTTCAAGTGCCAGAAGACTGGACATTATGCAACTGATTGTCCTGAAGCCCAGAATGGAAATGGCAATGGAAGCTCTGGGAAGAAGCCGAACCCTTTCAACAAAGGACATGTGAACTACGTGAGCGTGGAAGAGGTTGAAGCACAGCCTGATGCAGTAATAGGTAAGTTTATGGTTAAGTCATTTACTGCACTCGTTCTTTTTGATACTGGTGCATCGCATTCATACATATCAAGGGGATTTGTGGATAAGTATAAACTGCCAACCCAAGCCCTTAGGTCACCCATGTTAGTAACCTCGCCAGGAGCAAAGTATATGGCTACTTTATGGTGTGAACGGTTACCATTAAGGATTGGTAACTACCTGTTTCCCTCAGACCTAATAATATTGGAATCGCAAGGATTGGATGTGATATTAGGCATGGATTGGTTATCAAAGTATGAAGGGAACATTGAGTGCGCCAGTAAGTCGATTTTGCTTACCACCCCAGAAGGAAGAAGGATTAAGTATGTATCCCGGCATGTGCCGAAGAGGACTCAAGTGAATTCCTTATCAGGAGTTGTATAGGAGGAAGTACCAGTGGTGAAGGATTACCCGGATGTATTTCCAGAAGAGTTGCCAGGCATGCCACCGGATAGAGACATTGAGTTCTTGATTGAACTTTTGCCAGGCACAGGGCCAATATCTAAGATACCGTACAGGATGCCCGCAGAAGATTTGGAGGAGATTAAGAAGCAGATTAAGGAGTTATTGGATAAAGGCTATATTCGCCCAAGTTCGTCACCTTGGGGATCACCAGTACTTCTAGTGGAGAAGAAAGATGGATCGTTAAGGATGGTTGTTGATTACCGTGGATTGAATGAAGTGACCATCAAAAACAAGTACCCACTGCCGATGATCAATGATTTGTTTGACCGCCTACAAGGAGCTAAAGTATTTTCCAAGATCGATCTACGATCAGGATACCATCAGTTAAAGATTCGAGAGTAGGATGTACCTAAGACGGCTTTTACCACCAGATATGGGCTATATGAGTATACCGTTATGTCATTTGGTCTGACTAACGCACCTGCCTATTTCATGAACCTGATGAACAAAGTGTTTATGGAGTTTTTGGATAAGTTCGTCGTGGTGTTCATTGACGATATTTTAGTCTACTCCAAGAATGAAGAAGAGCATAAGAAGCATTTCCGTTTGGTACTTGAGAAGCTCAGAGAACATCAGTTATACGCCAAGTTCAGCAAATGTGAATTTTGGCTGAAGGAAGTTGGATTCCTCGGACATGTTATATCTGGAGAAGGAATAGCAGTAGACCCCGCCAAAGTTGACACGGTAACAAGTTGGGAATCACCCACATCAGTTGGAGAGATCCGGAGTTTTCTTGGACTTGCAGGATACTACCGGAGGTTTATTGAGAATTTCTCAAAGATTGCAAAACCCATGACTGAGCTATTGAAGAAGGACACCAAGTTCAATTGGACTGAGGAATGTGAAGCTAGTTTCCAAGAGTTGAAGAAACGATTGGTTACATCACCAGTGTTGATTCTGCCAGATCAATGCAAGGATTATGAAGTTTACGGCGACGCTTCTCGTCGAGGACTTGGAGCAGTGCTTATGCAGGAAGGAAGAGTTGTGTCATATGCTTCACGACAACTTAAACCCCATGAGAAGAATTATGCCACGCATGATTTGGAATTAGCAGCCGTAGTGCATGCGTTGAAGACATGGAGACATTTTCTCATCGGAAACCATTGTGAGGTGTACGCGGATCATAAGAGTTTGAAGTACATTTTCACGCAGAAGGACTTAAATCTCAGGCAGAGGAGATGGTTGGAGCTTATTAAGGACTATGATATGAGATTGCATTATCACCCAGGGAAGGCTAATGTAGTAGCAGACGCGTTGAGCCGCAAGAGCCATGTCAACACACTCATGACAGGAGAGTTACCCCGGGAGTTAGCCGAGGATCTTCGCGAGCTATGTTTGGAAATAGTTACAAGAGGCTATTTAGCAACGTTGGAGATTCAGTCTACCTTGATGGAAAAGATCAGAGAAGCTCAGAAGACAGACAAGGAGATTGACGAGATAAAGGAAAAGTTGAGCAAAGGAAAAGCCAAGGGATTTCGTGAGGATGAGCACGATACCTTATGGTTTGAGGACCGCGTTTATGTGCCCAATGATCCGGAGATCAGGAAGTTGATCTTGCAAGAGGCACATGATTCACCGTACTCGATTCACCCAGGAAATACCAAGATGTATTTGGATTTGAAGAATACTTTCTGGTGGACCGGAATGAAGAAGGATATTGCGGAGTATGTAGCAGTTTGTGATGTATGTCAGAGAGTGAAGGCAGAACATCAGAAGCCAGCGGGATTGCTACAACCATTGCCGATACCCGAATGGAAGTGGGATAAACTAGGCATGGATTTTATCACGGGATTGCCCAGGACTTGTTCAGGCTATGACTCAATATGGGTTCTAGTCGACCGTTTGACGAAAGTAGCTCATTTCATCCCAGTGAAGACCACTTACACCAGTGCTAAGTTGGCAAAGATATACATGACCAGAATCGTATGTTTGCATGGAGTTCCGAGGACCATTGTATCAGTTAGAGGAACCCAGTTTACCTCGAAGTTTTGGAATCAGTTACATGAGACTTTGGGAACCAGGCTAGAATTTAGTGCAGCCTTTCACCCACAGACAGATGGACAGACCGAGAGAGTCAATCAGATTTTGGAGGACATGTTAAGAGCTTGTGCTCTAGATTATGGATCTAGTTGGGACGACAATTTGCCATATGCAGAATTTTCTTACAACAACAGTTATCAAACCAGTTTGAAGATGGCCCCTTTCGAAGCTTTGTACGGAAGGAGGTGTAGAACACCATTGTTATGGGACGAAGTTGGAGACCGTCAGTTGTTTGGACCAGATTTGATTAAGGAGTCTGAACAGAAAGTGAGGTTGATTCGCGATAGGCTCAAGGTAGCCCAGTCCAGACAGAAGAGTTATGCGGATTCAAAACGTAAGGAGACAGTTCACGAAGTCGGAGACAGAGTTTATCTTCAAGTATCACCACTTCGAGGAGTAAAGCGCTTTGGAGTTAAGGGAAAGTTGGCGCCTCGTTTTGTAGGACCATACAGAGTTTTGGAACGTATGGGAGAAGTTGCCTAAATGCTGGAATTGCCTGAAGGATTGTCAGGAGTTCATGATGTATTTCACGTTTCCCAGTTGAAGAGTGCCACGCAGAGATGGCTGAGATACCACTGAGAGATACAGTGCCACTGGAAGCGATTCAACTGGAAAGTGATTTGACCTATGAGGAGAAACCAGTTAAGATTCTTGAGTATGCCAGCTGAGTCACCCGCAGTAAGGTTATCAAGTTTTGCAAAGTCCAGTGGAGTCACCATATGGAAGATGAAGCCACCTGGGAGCGAGAGGAAGATCTACGGAAGAACCACTCTCACCTATTTTCTAGCCAACCCGAATCTCGAGGGCGAGATTCATCTTAAGGGGGTAGGTTTGTAACATCCCAAATTTTCAATTTGGAATGTTATACATTAGATCATCATTGCATAGCATATTTTACTGCATTTTGGCAAACCCTCGATAAATCCTAAGCAACTCAAGGACCCTCGGAGAGAGTTGGGGATTTTCCCGATTTTTCATATTTGATTTTTATCAAATAATAAAACGAGGATTTTTTGTTTTAATTATTTTTTTCTCCAAAAAATATTTCATATTAACATAAATGAGAGGAGAAAATATGACTTCTCCACAATAATTGGAATATTGGAGGAAAAATATTAAAATCAAATATTGGATTTTATTCGGATTTTATTTGCAATTTTAATTGCATTAAAAAAATTGCACATTTTCAAAACTGCATTTTTGGGCCAAGAAAATGTTCACCTTGTTCTAATTATTTTAATTAGACGGGGAAAATTTGTTCTAACATTTTTTGATTTTTATTTATTTTTTTGTGATTTTTTTAGATTCGGCGAATATTTAAAAAAAAAACCGCGCC
>NC_057799.1:375626618-375670949 GCF_018294505.1 Triticum aestivum | reverse complement strand
CCGCCGTCACCCCGCCGCCGCCCGAGCCTCGCCGGAGCCCCGCCGGAGCTGCCCGCCGAGGTAGCCGAAGCCGCCGCCGCCGAGTCCGGTTTTTTAAAGAAAAACCGATTCGGTTTATTTTTTTCTAAACCCTAGTTTTTTCATATCGGTTTATTTTTTCGGTTTTATTATTTAGTGAACGTTTCACCGACCCGTTCGTTTTAACGAACGTGTTCGTCGGATTGTCGCTGTTAACGAACGTTCGTTCGTTTAACTGTTCGTCAGTTTTTCTGTTTCGTCGGATTTTCTGCGATTATTCCAAATCGCGATTTTCGATCAGATCTTCCTTTTCGTTTAACTTTTCGCTCGTTTATCGGAATCAGGCGATTCAAGCGCCTAGAGTTTCGTCTCGAAATTCTCTTTTCGTTTAACCTACTCAAACAAGTTTTTGCTACTGTAAAATTTGACCTAGATCCAGATTAGTAAACGAAGCTTGTTTCTTTCGCCATTTGATTTTCGTTGCTTCGTTCGATTTGATTCTTTTTGCAAACCGGAGTTCTTAAGTTGAACTTTCTGGTTGGATCTTTTATTCGAGTTTTACCTGTGCATTAGATGAGTACTTATTGTTTGCTTGTTTGTTTGCGATAGAGTACCCGGAGTGCGCCGCTTGTTACTTCGAATCTCTAGGTTACGCGGATCATCGGCAAGGCAAGTAACACTTTGATCATACTTTTCCATACCCAGTTTTTATTGCATTAGATCAATCCTCAAACATTGCATAGTTAGGATCTAATTAAACTGTGGGTATTGGGAAGTAGTTGAGGTAGTACCTATTACCTGTTTTATTTATCAAACCCTTGGGAGTTACTTCTACGTTTGCTTATATTGCCATGCTATGCTCGTAGACGTGGATTGGGTTTGAGAGATATTCATGACAGATGTGAGATTGTTAATTAATGGATGTGAGATTGTTAATTAATGGTTTACTTAAGGTGGCAACTAAAACTCACATCTGGGTGGATTGAGGCACCTGGAGAACCCAGTGCTGCCTATATTTTTGGATATCCCGGAGTACCCGTGTGATCATCCTATGGACCGCCACCCAGGCTCAAAGGGATCATGAGATTATTCATGCTAGAAACTTCCGTGTGCAGCCACAAGCTATTATGGGCTCTAGCATAGTTGATTAAGTTGTGTGAGCTCTTGAAGAGGTAGACTAGCCAATGTAGGGGATGTAGGTGGTACGGTCTACCCAGAGTAGAGAGTTAACGCTTCTGAAAGACTATGTCTCAGTCATCCGTTTCTCAAACATCATGCAGTGCGAGAATCAAGCGGAGGCGATCGAGTCTTGTGGGGAAAAGTGCACAAACCTCTGCAGAGTGTACAAACTAATCATGGTTAGCCGTGTCCCCGGTTATGGACAACTTGAGTATCTAGTACTTGGATTATCATGTGAATCTCATCACCATGTTACTTTAATTAATTTTGTTGGGTTAATGATGATACTTAATTGGGATTGAGTTGGAGGTACCTTCTCATTGTTTCACAACCACCATGATAGTTAAATAAAATTTATTCCTTTGCAGTAGGGAAAAATTGGCTTTTCGCAAAACTGTAACCATAGAGCTTTCCACCAGCCATATATGCATGTAGTCTAGCCTTATTATGTTCATTATTCTCTATGTGTTACATTGCCAGCATATTCCATGTGCTGACCCGTTTTCGGGCTGCAACGTTTCATGTTGCAGACTTTTCAGACGACGAGTAAGGTGCCTTAGGTCGTGGTCTTATACACAGTGATGCCGTTGGAGTTGATGGACTCACTTATCTTCGAAGCCTTCCGCTGTTATCGTATTTAGATGGCCTTAAGCCATATTTATCATACTTATTCTCTTTTGAGATATTCGTTGTAATAAGTGTGTGATTGCTACTCTGTTATAAATCCTCCATTTGTACTGTGTGTGTCAGCATTACTAATCCAGGGATGACACTGGTGCACAGCAGCACAGACTGTTTGAGGTCTGGTCGCTACAGAGGCATAGGATAATTTTTTTGGTGGAACTCCAATTTCAATCGATTCCAATTCCAAGATCCAATATCATCGCGTAGCCTATACCATGACAATGCTTCTCCCTTCAAGGATAAAGGGAAAACCTCCTTCATGACTTGATCTCCGGGTAAACCTGCAAGCTTGAACAATCCACAAAATTTTTCTACATATATCAAGTGCATATCAGGATGTTCGGTTCTCCTGCATAAGGATTAGCTAGCAGTTGTTCTATCATACCCGAAGGAATTTCAGATTCAATATTTTCAGTAGGTGCAGTAGGTTGAGGGGTATCTAATTGTGGTTCCGGACGAGGTGAAGATACCCCGAACAAACCCCTCAAAGGATTGTTTTCCATAGTAACAAGTGACAATAAATTTCAGCACACTATATAAATGTTTCCTTACCAAAGGTGCTTCACTCCCCGGCAACGGCGCCAGAAAATAGCATTGATGACCCACAAGTATAGGGTATCAATTGTAGCTCTTTTCGATAAGTAAGAGTGTCGAACCCAACGAGGAGCAGAAGGATGACAAGTAGTTTTCAGTAAGGTAATGTCTGCAAGTGCTGAAATTGTAAGTAGCGGGGTAGTTTGATAGCAAGGTAATTTGTAACGAGCAAGTAACAATAGTAGTAACAAAAGTGCAGCAAGGTAGCCCAATCCTTTTGAGGCAAAGGACAGGCCAAAACAGTCTCTAATGATAAGCAAAGTGTTCTTGAGGGTAGACGGGAATTTCATCTAGTCACTTTCATCATGTTGGTTCGATTTGTGTTCTCTACTTTGATAATTTGATATGTGGGTGGACCAGTGCTTAGGTGTTGTTCTTACTTTAACAAACCTCCTACTTATGATTAACCCTCCCGCAAGCATCCGCAACTATGAGTAAAGTATTAAGAATAAATTCTAACCATAGCATTAAACTTTTGGATCCAATCGGTCCCTGATACGTCTCCAACGTATCTATAATTTTTTATTGTTCCATGCTATTATATTATCTGTTTTGGATGTTTAATGGTCTTTAATATGCTCTTTTATATTATTTTTGGGACTAACCTATTAACCAGAGGCCGAGTGCCAATTTCTGTTTTTTTGCCTATTTTTAGAGTTTCGCAGAAAAGGAATACCAAACGGAGTCCAAACGGAATGAAACCTTCGCGATGATCTTTCTTGGACCGAAAGGAAACCGGAAGACTTGGAGATGAAGTCGGAGACGCAACGAGGCAGCCACGAGGCAGGAGGGCGCGCCCAGGGAGTAGGCGCGCCCCCACCCTCGTGGGCCCCTCATAGCTCCACCGACGTACTTCTTTCGCCTATATATACTCTTATACGCTCGAAACATCAGGGAGAGCCACGAAAGCAATTTTGCACTGCCGCAACCTTCTATACCCGTGAGATTCCATCTTGGGGCCTTTTCCGGCGAACTGCTGGAGGGGGAATCGATCACGGAGGGCTTCTACATCAACACTATAGCCTCTCCGATGAAGCGTGAGTAGTTTACCACAGACCTTCGGGTCCATAGTTATTAGCTGGATGGCTTCTTCTCTCTCTTTGATTCTCAATACAAAGTTCTCCTCGATGTTCTTGGAGATCTATTCGATGTAATACTCTTTTGCGGTGTGTTTGCCAAGATCCGATGAATTGCGGATTTATGAACTTGATTATCTATGAATGTTATTTGGTTCTTCTCTGAATTCTTATATGCATGATTTGATATATTTGCAAGTCTCTTCGAGTTATCGGTTTAGTTTGGCCAACTAGATTGATATTTCTTGCAATGGGAGAAGTGCTTAGCTTTGGGTTCAATCTTGCGGTGTCCTTACCCAGTGACAGTAGGGGCAGCAAGGCACGCATCGTATTGTTGCCATCGAGGATAAAAAGATGGGGTTTATATCATATTGCTTGAGTTTATCCCCCTACATCATGTCATCTTGCTTAATGTGTTACTTCATTCTTATGAACTTAATACTCTAGATGCATGCTAGATAGTGGTCGATGTGTGGAGTAATAGTAATAGATGCAGAATCATTTCGGTCTACTTGACATGGACGTGATGCCTATATTCATGATCGTTGCCTTAGATATGTTCATAATTATGCGCTTTTCTATCAATTGCTCGGCAGTAATTTGTTCATCCACCGTAATACATGCTATCTTGAGAGAAGCCACTAGTGAAACCTATGGCCCCTGGGTCTCTTTCTTATTATATTGCATCTCTTTTATTTACATCGCATCTCGTTTACTATTTTGCAATCTTTACTTTCCAATCTATACAACAAAAATACCAAAAATATTTATTTTACTATCTCTATTAGATCTCACTTTTGCGAGTGACCGTGAAGGGATTGACAACCCTTTATCGCGTTGGCTGCAAGGTTCTTGATTGTTTGTGCAGGTACTAGGTGACTTGTGCGTTGTCTTCTACTGGATTGATACCTTGGTTCTCAAAAACTGAGGGAAATACTTACGCTACTTTGCTGCATCACCCTTTCCTCTTCAAGGGAAAACCAACGCATGCTCAAGAGGTAGCAAGAAGGATTTCTGGCGCCGTTGCCGGGGAGATCTACGCCAAGTCAAGACATACCAAGTACCCATCATAAACTCTTCTCCCTCGCATTACATTATTTTCCATTCGCCTCTCGTTTTTCTCTCCCCCACTTCTAAAACGATTTTCGAAAACCTTTGCCCTTTTCTTTCGCCCTTCTTCTGTTCGATCTTGTGTTACCATGTGTCTCGTTTTTGCTTGCATCTTCGCTTGCTAAAAGTTTATGGATCCTCATCCACTTGCTAATCTCTTTAAGAGATCGAATAATGATGAACCTATTGCTAGTGAATTGAGTGCACTAGATTAACTTTATGAAGTTTTGCTTGAAATTCATAAATCTAAAAATTGTGATGAAGAAATCTATGAAGTGATTCATGATAGATCCTTGAATAAAAAGCATGATTGCAATGGTTTTACTATAAATTCTATTTGTGTCAATTGTGCTAATAACATGCAAAACCCTAAGCTTGGGGATGCTAATTTTGCTATGTCTACTACTTGTTTCAATGATCATGATTGGGATGATTCTTCTTATGATCTTGAAAATTTATTTAAGCCCCATGATAAATATGAGATTGATAATAATGTTTGCAATAATATTGAAAGTGGGTTTGGAAGAGTGTCAAGTTTAGATCCCACATATTTGGATAACGTTCAATGTTATGAAGTTTTTGATAAAACTGGGTATGGAGAGGTCATGCCTTTATTTTATGATAATCCCACTATTTTGGAAGAGTGTCAACTTTGCATGCATATGGATCAAGAAGAGAAAATTTTATGTGATAGCTATATTGTTGAATTTGATTATGATCCTACATGTAATTATTATGAGACAGGAAAATATGATTGTAGAAATTTTCGTGTCACTAAATTACCTCTCGCTATGTTGAGATTGCTATTGTTTCTTTCTCCTTCCTTGCATATGCTAGTTTTTGCTTGTCTTGCTAATTTGTTTGCTTATATAGTGCCTATGCATAGGAAGTATGTTAGACTTAGATGTGATTTTCATATGCTTCATGATGCTCCCTTCGTGTTTCAATTGCTATCTTTCATGTGAGCATCATTAAAATTATAGATGCCTAGCTAGGGGCGTTAAATCATAGCGCTTGTTGGTCGGCAACCCAATTTTATTTTTGTTCTTTGCTTTTTGCTACTGTTTAGTAATAAATAATTCATCATGCTACTGTTATGATTGTGTTTTTATGTTTTAACTAGTGTTTGTGCCAAGTAAAGCCTTTAGGATCTTCTTGGATGATAGTTGTTTGATCTTGCTGAAAAAGACAGAAACTTTGTGCTCATGAAAATAATTTTCATAAATCCCAGAAAAGATCTTTTACCCTGATTATTTTTGCAGTAGACTAATATACAAATTACCCTGGTCGTCCTAATTTGGTAGAATTTTTGAAGTTCCAGAAGTATTCGAACAAGTCAGATTGCTACAGACTGTTCTGTTTTTGACAGATTCTGTTTTTCGTGTGTTGTTTGCTTATTTTGATGAATCTATAAGTAGTATCAGGGGGTATGAACCATAGAGAAGTTGGAATACAGTAGGTTTAACACCAATATAAATAAAGAATGAGTTCATTACAGTACCTTAAAGTGGTGGTTTATTTTCTTATACTAACGGAGCTCACGAGTTTTCTGTTGAGTTTTGTGTTGTGAAGTTTTCAAATTTTTGGGTAAAGATTTGATGGATTTTGGAATAAGGAGTGGCAAGAGCCTAAGCTTGGGGATTCCCAAGGCACCACAAGGTAAAATTCAAGGACAACCAAAAGCCTAAGCATGGGGATGCCCCGGAAGGCATCCCCTCTTTCGTCTTCGTCTATTGGTAACTTTACTTGAGGCTATATTTTTATTCATCACATGATATGTGTTTTGCTTGGAGCGTCTTGTATGATTTGAGTCTTTGATTTTTAGTTTACCACAATCATCCTTGCTGTACACACCTTTTGGTAGAGACACGCATGAATCGGAATTTATTAGAATACTCTATGTGCTTCACTTATATCTTTTGAGCTAGATAATTTTGCTCTAGTGCTTCACTTATATCTTTTTAGAGCACGGTGGTGGTTTTATTTTATAGAAATTATTGATCCCTCATGCTTCACTTATATTATTTTGAGAGTCTTTTAGAACAGCATGGTAATTTGCTTTGGCTATATAACTAGTCCTAATATGATAGGCATCCAAGATGGGTATAATAAATACTTTCATATAGAGTGTGTTGAATACTATGAGAAGTTTGATGCTTGATGATTGTTTTGAGACATGAGGATGGTGATATTAGAGTCATGCTAGTAAATTAATTGTGAATTTGAGAAATACTTGTGTTGAGGTTTGCAACTCCCGTAGCATGCACGTATGTTAACCGTTGTGTAACAAATTTGAAGCATGAGGTGTTTCTTTGATTGTCTTCCTTATGAGTGGCGGTCGGGGACGAGCGATGGTCTTTTTCTACCAATCTATCCCCCTAGGAGCATGCGCGTACTGCTTGGTTTTTGATGACTTGTAGATTTTTGCAATAAGTATGTGAGTTCTTTATGACTAATGTTGAGTCCATGGATTATACGCACTCTCACCCTTCCACCATTGCTAGCCTCTCTAGTACCGCGCAACTTTCGTCGGTACCATAAACCCACCATTTACCTTCCTCAAAACAGCCACGATACCTACCTATTATGGCATTTCCATAGCCATTCCGAGATATATTGCCATGCAACTTTCCACCGTTCCGTTTATTATGACACACTCCATCATTGTCATATTGCCTTGCATGATCATGTAGTTGACATCGTATTTGTGGCAAAGCCACCATTCATAATTTTTTCATACATCTCACTCTTGATTCATTGCACATCCCGGTACACCGCTGGAGGCACGCATATAGAGTCATATTTTGTTCTAAGTATCGAGTTGTAATCTTTGAGTTGTAAATAAATAGAAGTGTGATGGTCATCATTATTAGAGCATTGTCCCGTGTGAGAAAACCAAAAAATGAAAGGCCAAAGAAGCCAATGAAGAAAAAGAGGCCAAAGAGGCCAAAGAAAAAAAAGAGAAAAAGAGAGAAGGGACAATGCTACTATCCTTTTTTCCACACTTGTGCTTCAAAGTAGCACCATGATCTTCATGATAGAGAGTCTCTTATTCTGTCACTTTCATATACTAGTGGGAAATTTTCATTATAGAACTTGGCTTGTATATTCCAACGATGGGCTTCCTCAAATGCCCTAGGTCTTCGTGAGCAAGCAAGTTGGATGCACACCCACTTAGTTTCTTTTGTTGAGCTTTCATACATTTATAGCTCTAGTACATCCGTTGCATGGCAATCCCTACTCACTCACATTGATATCTATTGATGGGCATCTCCATAGCCCATTAATATGCCTAGTTGATGTGAGACCATCTTCCTCTTTTTTGTCTTCTCCACAACCACCACTCTATTCCACCTATAGTGCTATGTCCATGGCTCACGCTCATGTATTGCGTGAAAGTTGAAAAAGTTTGAGAATACTAAAGTATGAAACAATTGGTTGGCTTGTCATCGGGGTTGTGCATGATTTGAATATTTTGTGTGACGGAGATGGAGCATAGCCAAACTATATGATTTCATAGGGATGAACTTTCTTTGGCCATGTTATTTTGAAAAGACATGATTACTTTGTTAGTATGCTTGAAGTATTATTATTTTTATGTCAATATTAAACTTTTGTCTTGAATCTTTCGGATCTGAACATTAATGCCACAATAAAGAAAATTACATTCATAAATATGTTAGGTAGCATTCCACATCAAAAATTATGTTTTTATCATTACCTACTCGAGGACGAGCAGGAATTAAGCATGGGGATGCTCGATACGTCTCCAACGTATCTATAATTTTTGATTGTTCCATGCTATTATCTTTTTTGGATGTTTAATGGGCTTTAATATGCTCTTTTATATTATTTTTGGGACTAACCTATTAACTGGAGGCCCAGTGCCAATTTCTGTTCTTTTTTGCCTATTTCAGAGTTTCGCAGAAAAGGAATACCAAACGGAGTCCAAACGGAATGAAACCTTCGCGATGATCTATCTTGGACCGAAAGCAAACCAGAAGACTTGGAGATGAAGTCGGAGACGCAACGAGGCGGCCACGAGGCAGGAGGGCGCGCCCAGGGGGGTAGGCACGCCCCCACCCTCGTGGGCCCCTCGTAGCTCCATCGACGTACTTCTTTCGCCTATATATACTCTTCTACCCTAAAAACATCAGGGAGAGCCACAAAACCACTTTTCCACCGCCGCAACCTTCTATACCCGTGAGATCCCATCTTGGGGCCTTTTCCTGCGATCTGCCAGAGGGGGAATCGATCACGGAGGGCTTCTACATCAACACCATAGCCTCTCCGATGAAGCGTGAGTAGTTTACCACAGACCTTTGGGTCCATAGTTATTAGCTAGATGGCTTCTTCTCTCTCTTTGATTCTCAATACAAAGTTCTCCTCAATGTTCTTGGAGATCTATTCGATGTAATACTCTTTTACGGTGTGTTTACCGAGATCCGACGAATTGTGGATTTATGAACTTCATTATCTATGAATATTATTTGGTTCTTCTCTGAATTCTTATATGCATGATTTGATATCTTTGCAATTCTCTTCGAATTATCGGTTTAGTTTGGCCTACTAGATTGATCTTTCTTGCAATGGGAGAAGTGCTTAGCTTTGGTTTCAATCTTGCGGTGTCCTTTCCCAGTGACAGTAGGGGCAGCAAGGCACGTATTGTATTGTTGCCATCGAGGATAAAAAGATGGGGTTTATATCATATTGCTTGAGTTTATCCCTCTACATCATGTCATCTTGCTTAATGCGTTACTCCGATCTTATGAACTTAATACTCTAGATGCATGCTGGATAGCGGTCGATGTGTGGAGTAATAGTAGTAGATGCGGAATCATTTTGGTCTACTTGACACAGACGTGATGCCTATATTCATGATCATTGCCTTAGATATCTTCATAATTATGCGCTTTTCTATCAATTGTTTGGCAGTAATTTGTTCACCCACCGTAATACATGCTATCTTGAGAGAAGCCACTAGTGAAACCTATGGCCTCCGGGTCTCTTTATTATTATATTGCATCTCTTTTATTTACATCGCATCTCATTTACTATTTTGCAATCTTTACTTTCCAATCTATACAACAAAAATACCAAAAATATTTATTTTACTATCTCTATTCGATCTCACTTTTGCGAGTGACCGTGAAGGGATTGACAACCCCTTTATTGCCTTGGTTGCAAGGTTCTTGATTGTTTGTGCAGGTACTAGGTGACTTGTGCGTTGTCTTCTACTGGATTGATACCTTGGTTCTCAAAAACTGAGGGAAATACTTACGCTACTTTGCTGCATCACCCTTTCCTCTTCAAGGGAAAACCAACGCATGCTCAAGAGGTAGCAGCCCCTTACGAAATAGCACATAAACTGGGGTTTAAGCTTCTGTCACTCTCACAACCCATCATCTAATTGCTACTCCACAATGCATTCCCTTAGGCCCAAATATGGTGAAGTGTCATGTAGTTGACGTTCACATGACACCACTAAGGGAATCACAACATACACACTATCAAAATATCGAACACATATCAAGTTCACATGATTACTTGCAACATGATTTCTCCCGTGACCTCAAGAACAAAAGTAACTACTCACAAATGATAATTATGCTCAGGATCAGAGGGGTGTTAAATAGCATATTGGATCTGAACATATAATCTTCCACCAAATAAACCATATAGTAATCAACTACAAGATGTAATCAACACTACTAGTCACTCACAAGCACCAATCTATAGTTCCGGTAACAAGATTGAACACAAGAGATGAACTAGGGTTTGAGATGAGATGGTGTTGTTGAAGATGTTGATGGATATTGCCCTCCCGAAGATGGGAGAGTTGTTGTTGATGATGATGACAATGATTTCCCCCTCCGGGAGGGAAGTTCCCCAGGCGGAATCGCTCCACCGGAGGGCAAAAGTGCTCCTGCTCAAGTTCGCTCCATCTCGAAAGTCCTCCCCTTATTTTTTCTAGGACAAAATGACCTATATACCAGATGAAAGAACATGCGGTGCCCCCATGTTTGGTTTTGGTAATTGGTGAAAATCTCTATGGACTAATTGTTGCCTTGAGTTATATTTGAAGGTTTTGTCCATAGGCTTTTCTTGGAGTACATGTGTTGGTTTCAAGGAGAGTTTGTGTCGACCAAGGTGCTATTCAAGGAATTACCTAAAGATTTGTCTTGTGAGAGGTTGATCAAGACTAAGTTAAAGAGTGAATCAAGTCGATCAACACACAAAGCATAGAAGATGTACCGAGAGGGATCAAGTGATCCCATGGTATGATAAGCATTGTCAATTACGCTGTTGGGAATCGTAGCATAATTTAAAATTTTCCTATGCTCACCAAGATGCATCTATGGAGTCTACTAGCAACGAGGGGAAAGGAGTGGATCTACATACCCTTGTAGATCGCGAGCGGAAGCGTTCCAATGAACGTGGATGACGGAGTCGTACTCGCCGTGATCCAAATCACCGATGACCGAGTGCCGAACGTACGGCACCTCCGCGTTCAACACACGTACGGTGCAGCGACGTCTCCTCCTTCTTGATCCAGCAAGGGGGAAGGAGAGGTTGATGGAGATCCAACAGCACGACGGCGTGGTGGTGGATGTAGCGGGATTCCAACAGGGCTTCGCCAAGCGCTGCGGGAGGAGGGAGATGTGTCACGGGAGGGAGAGGGAGGCGCCAGGGCTTGGATCTTGCTGCCCTCCCTTCCCCCCACTATATATAGGGCCAAGGGAGAGGGGGGCGCAGCCTTGCCCCTTCCTCCAAGGAAGGGTGCGGCCAGGGGGGAGTCCTTCCCCCCCAAGGCACCTCGGAGGTGCCTTCCCCCTTTAGGACTCTCCCTTTTTTCCTTATCTCTTGCGCATGGGCCTCTTGGGGCTGGTGCCCTTGGCCCATATAGGCCAAGGCGCACCCCTTACAGCCCATGTGGCCCCCCGGGGCTGGTGGACCCCCTTGGTGGACCCCCGGACCCCTTTCGGCACTCCCGGTACAATACCGATAAAGTGCGAAACTTTTCCGGCGACCAAAATAAGACTTCCCATATATAAATCTTTACCTCCGGACCATTCCGGAACTCCTCATGACGTCCGGGATCTCATCCGGGACTCCGAACAACTTTCGGGTTTCCGCATACATATATCTCTACAACCCTAGCGTCACCGGACCTTAAGTGTGTAGACCCTACGGGTTCGGGAGACATGCAGACATGACCGAGACGCCTCTCCGGTCAATAACCAACAGTGGGATCTGGATACCCATGTTGGCTCCCACATGCTCCATGATGATCTCATCGGATGAACCACGGTGTCAAGGATTCAATCAATCCGTATGCAATTCCCTTTGTCAATCGGTATGTTACTTGCCCGAGATTCGATCGTCGGTATCCCAATACCTAGTTCAATCTCGTTACCGGCAAGTCTCTTTACTCGTACCGCAATGCATGATCCCGTGACTAACGCCTTAGTCACATTGAGCTCATTATGATGATGCATTACCGAGCGGGCCCAGAGATACCTCTCCGTCACATGGAGTGACAAATCCCAGTCTCGATCCGTGCCAACCCAACAGACACTTTCGGAGATACCCGTAATGCACCTTTATAGTCACCCAGTTACGTTGTGACGTTTGGCACACCCAAAGCACTCCTACGGTATCCGGGAGTTGCACGATCTCATGGTCTAAGGAAAAGATACTTGACATTGGAAAAGCTCTAGCAAACGAAACTACACGATCTTTTATGCTATGCTTAGGATTGGGTCTTGTCCATCACATCATTCTCCTAATGATGTGATCCCTTTATCAACGACATCCAATGTCCATGGTCAGGAAACCGTAACCATCTATTGATCAACGAGCTAGTCAACTAGAGGCTTACTAGGGACATGGTGTTGTCTATGTATCCACACATGTATCTGAGTTTCCTATCAATACAATTTTAGCATGGATAATAAACGATTACCATGAACAAAGAAATATAATAATAATCATTTATTATTGCCTCTAGGGCATATTTCCAACAGTCTCCCACTTGCACTAGAGTCAATAATCTAGTTCACATCACCATGTGATTAACACTCACTGGTCACATCACCATGTGACCAACATCTAAAGAGTTTACTAGAGTCAACAATCTAGTTCACATCACTATGTGATTATCACTCAATGTGTTCTGGTTTGGTCATGTTATGCTTGTGAGAGAGGTTATTAGTCAACGGGTCTGAACCTTTCAGAACCGTGTGCTTTACGAATATCTATGTCATCTTGTGGATACTACCACGCGCTATTTGGAGCCATTTCAAATAATTGCTCTACTATACGAATCCGGTTTACTACTCAGAGTCATCCGGATTAGTGTCAAAGTTCGCATCGACGTAACCCTTTACGACGAACTCCTTTCCACCTCCATAATCGAGAAAATTCCTTAATCCACTAGGTACTAAGGATAAGTTCGACCGCTGTCATGAGATCCTTTCCGGATCACCATTGTACCCTCTTGACCAACTCATGGCAAGGCACACTACATGTGCGGTACACAGCATAGCATACTATAGAGCCTACGTCTAAAGCATAGGGGACGACCTTCGTCCTTTCTCTATCTGCTGCTGTGGTCAGGTCTTGAGTCTCACTCAATACTCACACCTTGTAACACAGCCAAGAACTCCTTCTTTGCTGATCTATTTTGAACTCTTTCAAAATCATGTCAAGGTGTGCTGTCTTTTGAAAGTATCATCAGGCGTCTTGATCTATCTCTATGGATCTTGATGCCCAATATGTAAGCAGCTTTATACAGGTCTTCCTTTGAAAAACTCCTTTCAAACAACCCTTTATGCTTTCCAGAAATTTTACATCATTTCGGATCAACAATATGTCATTCACATATACTTATCAGAAATGTTGTAGCGCTCCCACTCACTTTATTGTAAATACAAGTTTCTAACAAACTTTGTATAAACACAAAAACTTTGATCACTCCATCAAAGCGTATATTCTGACTCCGAGATGCTTGCTCTAATCCATGGAAGGATCGCTGGAGCTAGCATACCTTTTAGCATCCTTAGGATCGACAAAACCTTTCTAATTGTATCACATACAACCTTTCCTTACGAAAACTGGTAAGGAAACTTGTTTTGACATCCATCTGCCAGATTTCATAAATTTAGCTAATGCTAACATGATTCCGACGGACCTAAGCATCGCTACGGATGAGAAAAACTCATCGTAGTCAACTCCTTGAACTTGTGAAAATACTCTTTGCCACAAGTCGAGCTTCATAGATGGTAACATTACCGTCCATGTCCGTCTTCTTCTTAAAGATCCATTTATCTCAATGCCTTGCCGATCATCGGGCAAGTTCACCAAAGTCCATGCTTTGTTCTGATACATGGATTCTATCTCGGATTTCATGGCCTCGAGCCATTCGTCGGAATATGGGCCCACCATCGCTTCTCCATAGCTCGTAGGTTCATTGTTGTCTAGCAACATGACTTCCAAGACAGGATCACGCATTACTCTGAAGTAGTGCGCATCCTCGTCGTCCTACGAGGTTTGTAGTGACTTGATCCGAAGTTTCATGATCACCATCATAAGCTTCCACTTCAATTGATGTAGGTGCCACATGAACAACTTCCTGTGCCCTGCTACATACTAGTTGAAGCGACGGTTCAATAACCTTATCAAGTCTCCACCATCCTCCCACTCAATTCTTTCGAGAGAAGCTTTTCCTCGAGAAAGGAGTCGTTTCTAGAAGCAATTACTTTTGCTTCCAGATCTGAAATAGGAGGTATACCCAACTGTTTTTGGGTATTCTATGAAGATGCATTTATCCGCTTTGGGTTCGAGCTTATCAGCCTGAAACTTTTTCACATAAGCATCGCAGCCCCAAACTTTTAAGAAACGACAACTTAGGTTTCTATAAACGGTGTCGTCTCAACGGAATTGCGTGGTGCCCCTTTTAAAGTGAATGCGGTTGTCTCTAATGCCTAACCCATAAACGATAGTGGTAATTTGATAAGAAACATCATGGTGTGCACCATATCCAATAGGGTGGAGTTGTGATGTTCGGACACACCATCACACTTTGGTGTTCCAGGCGGTATTAATTGTGAAACACTTTCCACAATGTCTCAATTGTGTGCCAAACTCGTATCTCAGATACTCATCTCTATGATCATATCACAGACATTTTATCCTCTTGTTACGACGATCTTCAACTTCACTCTGAAATTACTTGAACCTTTCAATAATTCAGACTAGTGTTTCATCAAGTAAATACACTCAGCATCTACTCAAATCATCTGTGAAGTAAGAACATAACGATATCCACTGCATGCCTCAGCACTCATTGGACTGCGTACATCAAAATGTATTACTTCCAATAAGTTGCTCTCTTGTTCCATCTTACTGAAAACGAGGACTTTCAGTCATCTTGCCCATGTGGTATGATTTGCATGTCTCAAGTGATTCATAATCAAGTGAGTCTAAACAATCCATCTGTATGGAGTTTCTTCATGCATATATACCAATAGACATGGTTCGCATGTCTCAATCTTTTCAAAAATGAGTGAGTCCAAAGATCCATCCACATGGAGCTTCTTCATGCGTTCTATACCAATATGACTCAAGTGGCAGTGCCACAAGTATGTGGTACTATCATTACTATCTTATATCTTTTTGGCATGAACATGTGTATCACTACGATCGAGATTCATTTTAGGTGCAAGACCATTGAAGGTATTATTCAAATAAACAGAGTAACCATTATTCTCCTTAAATGAATAACCGTTTTGCGATAAACATAATCCAATCATGTTCAACGCAAAAACCAAATCTCGATAGTAGAGGGAGCATGCGATGCTTGATCACATCAACCTTGGAAACACTTCCAACGCACATCGTCATCTCACCTTTAGCTAGTCTCCGTTTATTCCGCAGCTTTTATTTCGAGTTACTAACACTTAGCAACCGAACCGGTATCTAATACCCTGGTGCTGCTAGGAGTACTAGTAAAGTACACATTCATACAATGTATATCCAATATACTTCTGTCGACCTTGCCTGCCTTCTCATCTACCAAGTATCTAGGGTAGTTCCGCTTCAGTGACCGTTCCCCTCATTACAGAAGCACTTAGTCTCAGGTTTGGGTTCAACCTTGGGATTCTTCACTAGAGCAGCAAACGACTTGCTGTTTCATGAAGTATCCCTTTTGCCCTTGCCCTTCTTAAACTAGTGGTTTTACTAACCATCAACAATTGATGCTCCTTCTTGATTTCTACTCTCGCGGTGTCAAACATCGCGAATAGCTCAAGGATCATCATAACCATCCTTGATATGTTATAGTTCATCACGAAGCTCTACTAGCTTGGTGGTAGTGACTATGGAGAACTATCACTATCTCATCTGGGAGATTAACTCCCACTCGATTCAAGCGATTGTGGCACTCAGACAATCTGAGCACATGCTCAACGATTGAGCTTTTCTCCCTTAGTTTGCAGGCTTAAGAAACTTGTCAGAGGTCTCATACCTCTTGACGTGGGCACTAGTCTGAAATCCCAATTTCAATCTTCGGAACATCTCACATGTTCTGCGGCGTTTCAAAAACGTCTTTGGTGCCACAATTCTAAACCGCACTGAACTATCACGTAGTCATCAAAACGTGTATGTCAGATGTTTCGTAACATCTACAAACGACGCTGAGGTTCAGCACACCGAGCGGTGCATTAAGGACATAAGCCTTCTGTGTAGCAATGAGGACAATCCTCAGTTTACGGACCCAGTCCGCATAATTGCTACTACCAACTTTCAACTAAATTTTCTCTAGGAACATATCTTAATCAGTAGAACTAAAGCGCAAGCTATGACATAATTTGCAAATACCTTTTTGACTATGTTCATGATAATGTAGTTCATCTGATTATGAACTCCCACTCAGATAGACATCCCTCTAGTCATCTAAGTGAAACATGATCCGAGTTCAACTAGGCCGTGTCCGATCATCACGTGAGACGGACTAGTCAAGATCGGTGAACATCTCCATGTTGATCGTATCTTCTATACGACTCATGCTCGACCTTTCGGTCCTCCGTGTTCCGAGGCCATGTCTGTACATGCTAGGCTCGTCAAGTCAACCTAAGTGTATTGCGTGTGTTCCGAGGCCATGTCTGTACATGCTAGGCTCGTCAACACCCGTTGTATTCGAACGTAAGAATCTATCACACCCGATCATCACGTGGTGCTTCGAAACGACGAACCTTCGCAACGGTGCACAGTTAGGGTGAACACTTTCTTGAAATTATTATAAGGGATCATCCTACTTGCTACCGTCGTTCTAAGCAAATAAGATGCAAAAACATG
The DNA here is from genome assembly GCF_018294505.1 of Triticum aestivum. NCBI lineage: Eukaryota > Viridiplantae > Streptophyta > Magnoliopsida > Poales > Poaceae > Triticum > Triticum aestivum. Next base: position 375,653,931 of record NC_057799.1, on the reverse strand, counting down.
ATAAACATCACATGCAATCAAATAGTGACATGATATGGCCAATATCATTATGCTCCTTTGATCTCCATCTTCGGGGCACCATGATCATCTTTGTCACCGGCATGACACCATGATCTCCATCATTGTGTCTTCATGAAGTCGTCACGCCAACGATTACTTCTACTTCTATGGCTAACGTGTTTAGCAACAAAGTAAAGTAATTTACATGGCGTTATTCAATGACACGCAGGTCATACAAAATAATAAAGACAAATCCTATGGCTCCTACCGGTTGTCATTCTCATCGACATGCAAGTCGTGATTCCTATTACAAGAATATGATCAATCTCATACATCACATACATCATTCATCACATCTTCTGGCCATATCACATCACATAGCACTTGCTGCAAAAACAAGTTAGACGTCCTCTAATTGTTGTTGCAAGTTTTTTGTACGTGGTTTGTAGGTTTCTAGCAAGAACGTTTCTTACCTACGTATGACCACAACGTGATTTGCCAATTTCTATTTACCCTTCATAAGGACCCTTTTCATCGAATCCGTTCCGACTAAAGTAGGAGAGACAGACACCCGCTAGCCACCTTATGCAACTAGTGCATGTCAGGCGGTGGAACCTGTCTCACGTAAGAGTATGTGTAAGGTCGGTCCGGGCCTCTTCATCCTACAATGCCGCCGAAACAAGAAAAGACTAGTAGCGGCAAGAAGAATTGGTAAACTCAACGCCCACAACTACTTTGTGTTCTACTCGTACATAGTAACAACGCATAGACCTGGCTCTGATACCACTGTTGGGAATCGTAGCATAATTTAAAATTTTCCTACGCTCACCAAGATGCATCTATGGAGTCTACTAGCAACGAGGGGAAAGGAGTGGATCTACATACCCTTGTAGATCGCGAGCGGAAGCGTTCCAATGAACGTGGATGACGGAGTCGTACTCGCCGTGATCCAAATCACCGATGACCGAGTGCCGAACGTACGGCACCTCCGCGTTCAACACACGTATGGTGCAGCGACGTCTCCTCCTTCTTGATCCAGCAAGGGGGAAGGAGAGGTTGATGGAGATCCAACAGCACGACGGCGTGGTGGTGGATGTAGCGGGATTCCAACAGGGCTTCGCCAAGCGCTGCGGGAGGAGGGAGATGTGTCACGGGAGGGAGAGGGAGGCGCCAGGGCTTGGATCTTGCTGCCCTCCCTTCCCCCCACTATATATAGGGCCAAGGGAGGGGGCGCAGCCTTGCCCCTTCCTCCAAGGAAGGGTGCGGCCAGGGGGGAGTCCTTCCCTCCCAAGGCACCTCGGAGGTGCCTTCCCCCTTTAGGACTCTCCCTTTTTTCCTTATCTCTTGCGCATGGGCCTCTTGGGGCTGGTGCCCTTGGCCCATATAGGCCAAGGCACACCCCTTACAGCCCATGTGGCCCCCCGGGGCTGGTGGACCCCCTTGGTGGACCCCCGGACCCCTTTCGGCACTCCCGGTACAATACCGATAAAGTGCGAAACTTTTCCGGCGACCAAAATAAGAGTTCCCATATATAAATCTTTACCTCCGGACCATTCCGGAACTCCTCGTGACGTCCGGGATCTCATCCGGGACTCTGAACAACTTTCGGGTTTCCGCATACATATATCTCTACAACCCTAGCGTCACCGGACCTTAAGTGTGTAGACCCTACGGGTTCGGGAGACATGCAGACATGACCGAGACGCCTCTCCGGTCAATAACCAACAGCGGGATCTGGATACCCATGTTGGCTCCCACATGCTCCATGATGATCTCATCGGATGAACCACGGTGTCGAGGATTCAATCAATCCGTATGCAATTCCCTTTGTCAATCGGTATGTTACTTGCCCGAGATTCGATCGTCGGTATCCCAATACCTAGTTCAATCTTGTTACCGGCAAGTCTCTTTACTCGTACCACAATGCATGATCCTGTGACTAACGCCTTAGTCACATTGAGCTCATTATGATGATGCATTACCGAGCGGGCCCAGAGATACCTCTCCGTCACACGGAGTGACAAATCCCAGTCTCGATCCGTGCCAACCCAACAGACACTTTCGGAGATACCCGTAATGCACCTTTATAGTCACCCAGTTACGTTGTGACGTTTGGCACACCCAAAGCACTCCTACGGTATCCGGGAGTTGCACGATCTCATGGTCTAAGGAAAAGATACTTGACATTGGAAAAGCTCTAGCAAACGAAACTACACGATCTTTTATGCTATGCTTAGGATTGGGTCTTGTCCATCACATCATTCTCCTAATGATGTGATCCCGTTATCAACGACATCCAATGTCCATGGTCAGGAAACCGTAACCATCTATTGATCAACGAGCTAGTCAACTAGAGGCTTACTAGGGACATGGTGTTGTCTATGTATCCACACATGTATCTGAGTTTCCTATCATTACAATTTTAGCATGGATAATAAACGATTACCATGAACAAAGAAATATAATAATAACCATTTATTATTGCCTCTAGGGCATATTTCCAACAGTGTGCAAGTTCAAGTGATGCATCACGAAGAGATCAAGTGCTTGAAGCTTGCCGTCCATTGTGGTGACAATGGACTTGTGAAGATGTGCCGAAGAGTGGCTCACCCATAGTGGACTATGGGGGAGCAATCATCTAGTCTTCATCGAGCCAACGCAATCAAGAAAGGTGGTCCAACTTGAGGGAGTCAAGATCGTCATCATATAGCTCAAGTGGACTTCATGCAAGGCAAAGGTTTTCCCTTGATAGGTCTTCTATTTTACCGGTCTCGTGGTGGTAGTTGGGAGACCGAGTTATAGGATTGTTTGCCGTACTATCAAGGGGGGCTCTCGATGAGTAGCTTGATCGTATCATTCGTAGAGAGCTCAAACCATTGCATCCTTGCATCATCTTTCTTGGTTCCTGTTTGGTCTCTTTGTGAGATTTGGAGCTTATAGTCATCTTCTTGACAAGCTCGAGTTCATCGGTAACGGAGTTCACATGCTTCTTCTATTGTGTGTTCGGTGTTGGAGGTTTTACCGGTCTTATTCGAAGAAGGGTTCTCACCATTTTCTTATCGGCCTTTTCTAATTTGCTTCTTATTGTTATTTCTATCAAGATTGTGTTAGCCCTTGTCGCAAGCTTTCCAACAAACTTGGTTTCGTTGAATTCAGAGTCCGTTTGCAGAAGTTGTGTCAGTTTTGGTGTCCCGATAAAAGTTGCAGCGGTACTACCGCTCGTGGGAGCGGTACTACCGCTTGGAGGGGGTGTAATTTTTTATTACAGCTTTTGGGAGCGGTACTACCGCTTGGAGCGGTACTCCGCGGCTACTTCCGTGGCTACTTCCGCTCCGGACCAAAAACTCGTCACAAGTCCAGCGGTGGTAGGCACGGATGTATTTTTTTAGTACCGCTCGCAAGTAGTAGTACCGCTATCCTTTGAGGTAGTACCGCTACCCCTAGCGGTAATACCGTGAGGTCTAGCGGTAGTACCACTCTGTGCGGGCTGTGAGCATAACGGTTGGATTTTTCCCCGCCTATAAAAGGGGCTCTTCTTCCCCAATGAACCTTATCCTTTGAGCTCGTGTTCTTCCACCATGGTTGACCTTCTTCGAGCTTGCTAACTCTCAATCTCTCCGTGGATTCTTGCTAGTTTTTGAGTGAAAAGAGAGAGGAGATCTAGATCCACATTTCCACCAATCACTTTCTCCTCTATGTGAGGGAAACCCCTTGGATCTAGATCTTGGAGTTCTTGGTGTTCTCCTTCTTGTTCTTCCTCTCATTTTCCTCCCTAGCATTAGATGCTTCGGTGGGATTTGAGAGAGAAGGACTTGGGCACTCCGTGTGCCCTTGCCATTGCATTTGGTGCATCGGTTTGAGTTCTCCACGGTGATACATGGAAGTTACAAGTTGAGAAGCTTATTACTCTTGGGTGCTTGGTACCCTTGAGCTTGTTCCTCTTGGGTGCTTGGGCGCCCTAGACGGTTGGTGGTGTTCGGAGCTCAATCATTGTGGTGTAAAGCTCCGGGCAAGCGTCGGGGTCTCCAATTAGGTTGTGGAAATCTCCCCGAGCAATTTTACGGGTACCGGTGACCGCCCCCAAGGGTTGACAAACTGTACGGGTTCGGTGACCGCCCCCAAGGGTTGTCATTTGTACGGGTTCGGTGACCGCCCTCAAGGGTCCCTTAGTGGAATCACGGTATCTTGCATTGTGCGAGGGCGTGAGGAGATTACGGTGGCCCTAGTGGCTTCTTGGGGAGCATTGTGCCTCCACACCACTCCAAACGGAGATTAGCATCCGCAAGGGTGTGAACTTCGGGATACATCATCGTCTCCGCGTGCCTTGGTTATCTCTTACCCGAGCTCTTTACTTATGCACTTTACTTTGTGATAGCTATATTGTTTCTTGTCATATATCTTGCTATCACCTAGTAGTTTATCTTGCTTAGCATAAGTTGTTGGTGCACATAGGTGAGCGTAGTTGTTGTAGGTTTTGTGCTTGACAAATTAACCGCTAGGTTTATTCCGCATTTGTTCAAGCCTAAACCGTAATTATTTTAAAGCGCCTATTCACCCCCCCCCCCTCTAGGCGACATCCACGATCTTTCAATTAGTATCAGAGCCTCGTCTCTCTTTGTTAGGCTTAACCGCCGAGAGAGTAAAGATGTCGACTAGGGGATTAGGATTTTCTGACACTCTTAGTTTCGATGGCACAAATTTTGATGTTTGGGTAATTCGCATGCTTAATCTCTTTAGGGTCATGGACCCAAATTTAGAGCGAATTGTAGATATGGGTTTTTCTCCTCCAAAGGATCCCCAAAGATTATCTTTAGAGGATGAGAAAAACTCTTATCTGAATGCTCAAGCTTCTAATGTGCTTTTCGATGCTTTGAGCAATGTAGTTATATTTCAACTCATGCCGTTCCGGGATGCTCATGAGTTGTGGACAAAGCTTCAAGATAAATATGGTGTGTCCAAGATTTGTGGGGATGATTGTTCTCCCTCCACCTCCAGCCGTGTTGCTTTCTCAACTTCTACTACATCACCCACATGTGGTTTGCCACAAGGTAATGATATGGTGAGTAGTGGTGGTCATTGCAATGATGATAGTGTGATTATCATTGATGACTCTTCATCACTATCTTATTGCAATGCTCCATCTTTGGACTTTAACACTTCATGCACCTTACATGTTTCTCATGCTGGTGTTGATAGTCCGTGCATATCATGTAGAAATTTCTTGACTAAATCTCATGATGATATGCTTGCTATATCTTGTTGCCATGATAAAAATGCATGTATTTCCTCGAGTTGTTGTACAACAATGTAGAGGAAACCCAACACTCCATGGAACAAGATGTGGTCTTGAATGGTGCTTCAAGGGATCCTACATCATCATCTATTATATTTTGCCTTATGGCCAAGGCTTCAAAGGTATCTCCCACTTTGAATCCTAATATATCTTGTGATGATATTGATGATGGCAAGAGTGATGATGATGATGTCGATTATGATGAAGAGAATGATGATGTTGCCTCCTTAAAAATTAAGGGGGAAATGATTTTTAATGCTCTTCTTAAGAATAAATTGCTCGTTCCAACTTCATGGAAATCATGTCTATTGCTATTGAGGCCAAGAAATATATTGATGAGTTGGAATCTCGTCTTGAGGAGCATGAGGTCACCATTGATAAAATGGAAGGTCATGAGCGTGATTACGGTAATGAGATTGTGGACCTCTCTCAAGCTCTTGACCTTGAACAAACCACCAAGGAATCTCTTGAGGACTTTTGCTCTAGAATTATCTAGAGTGAAGGAATCTCATGATAGAGCTCTTGAGGTGGCCAATGTTTTTGAAACTAAACATGCTAATCTTGAAGTTGCTCATGCTAGACTCCTTGAGGATTTTGAGCACCTCGAAAATGGCTCAAGGGTCATCAAGGGTGAGCTCATCAAACTCACCGAGTCTCATGATCAACTTGAAGCTTCTTATTTAAAAGAGCTTGCAAAGTTGTCCTCTCCTATTGTTGTTAATGATGACGCTTGTGCTACTAACTACTACCTCTTGAGCATGCGTTGGTTTTTCCCTTGAAGAGGAAAGGGTGATGCAGAAAAGTAGCATAAGTATTTTCCTCAGTTTTTGAGAACCAAGGTATCAATCTAGTAGGAGGCCACACGCAAGTCCCTTGTACCTACACAAACAAATAAGAACCTTGCAACCAACGCGGTAAAGGGGTTGTCAATCCCTTCACGGCCACTTGCAAAAGTGAGATCTGATAGAGATGATAAGATAATTTTTTTGGTATTTTTATGATAAAGATTAAAAGTAAAGATTGCAAAATAAAGAGCACCAGAAATAGCTAGTTGACGGGAGATTATTATGATGGAAATAGACCCGGGGGCCATAGGTTTCACTAGTGGCTTCTCTCAAGATAGCATAAGTATTACGGTGGGTGAACAAATTACTGTCGAGCAATTGATAGAAAAGTGCATAATTATGAGAATATCTAGGCATGATCATGTATATAGGCATCACGTCCGTGACAAGTAGACCGACTCCTGCCTGCATCTACTACTATTACTCCACACATCGACCGCTATCCAGCATGCATCTAGAGTATTAAGTTCATAAGAACAGAGTAACGCATTAGGTAAGATGATGTAGAGGGATAAACTCAACCAATATGATATAAACCCCATCTTTTTATCCTCGATGGCAACAATACAATATGTGTCGTTTCCCTTTCTGTCACTGGGATCGAGCAATGCAAGATTGAACCCAAAGCTAAGCACTTCTCCCATTGCAAGAAAGATCAATCTAGTAGGCCAAACCAAACTGATAATTTGAAGAGACTTGCAAAGATAACCAATCATACATAAAAGAATTCAGAGAAGATTCAAATATTGTTCATAGATAATCTTTATCATAAACCCACAATTCATCGGATCTCGACCAACACACCGCAAAAAGAGTTACATCGAATAAATCTCCAAGAAGATCGAGGAGAACTTTGTATTGAGATCCAAAGAGAGAGAAGAAGCCATCTAGCTAATAACTATGGACCCGAAGGTCTGTGGTAAACTACTCACACGTCATCGGAGAGGCTATGGTGTTGATGTAGAAGCCCTCCGTGATCGATTCGCCCTCCGGCGGAGCGCCGGAAAAGGCCCCAAGATGGGATCTCACGGGTACAGAAGGTTACCGTAGTGGAAATAGGTTTTCGTGGTGCTCCCGGTTGGTTTCAGGGTACGTGGGTATATATAGGAGGAAGAAGTAGGTTGGTGGAGCCACGAGGGGCCCATGAGGGTGGGGGCGCGCCCAGGGGGGCAGGCGCGCGTCCCTGCCTCGTGGCCTCCTCGTTGATTTCTTGACGTCCACTCCAAGTCATCTGGATTACGTTTGTTCCAAAAATCACGCTCCCGAAGGTTTCATGCCGTTTGGACTCCGTTTGATATTCCTTTTCTACGAAACACTGAAATAGGCAAAAAAACAACAATTTGCACTGGGCCTTGGGTTTAGTAGGTTAGTCCCAAAAATAATATAGATGTGTATAGTAAAGCCCATTAAACATCCAAAATGGATAATATAATAGCATGGAACAATCAAAAATTATAGATACGTTGGAGACGTATCAAGCATCCCCAAGCTTAATTCCTTCTCGTCCTCGAGTAGGTAAATGATAAAAACAGAATTTTTGATGTGGAATGCTACCTAGCATATTTCTCAATGTAATTTTCTTTATTGTGGCATGAATGTTCAGATCCGAGAGATTCAAGATAGAAGTTTAATATTGACATAAAAATAATAATATTTCAAGCATACTAACCAAGCAATTTTGTCTTCTCAAAATAACATAGCCAAAGAAAGCTCATCCCTACAAAATCATATAGTTTGGCCATGCTTCATTTTCGTCACACAAGATGCTCTCATCTTGCACAACCCCGATGACAAGCCAAGCAATTGTTTCATACTTTAGTAATCTCAAACTTTTTTCAACTTTCACGCAATACATGAGCGTGAGCCATGGATATAGCACTATGGGTGGAATATAATAATGATGATGGGGGTTGTGTGGAGAAGACAAAAAAGGAGAAAGTCTCACATTGACGCGGCTAATCAACGGGCTAGGGAGATGCCCATCGATTGATGTCAATGCAAGGAGTAGGGATTGCCATGCAATGGATGCACTAGAGCTAAAAATGTATTAAAGCTCAACAAAAGAAACTAAGTGGGTGTGCATCCAACTTGCTTGCTCACGAAGACCTAGGGCATTTGAGGAAGCCCATCGTTGGAATATACAAGCCAAGTTCTATAATGAAAAATTCCCACTAGTATATGAACGTGACAAAACAAGAGACTCTCTATCATAAAGATCATGGTGCTACTTTGAATCACAAGTGTGGAAAAAGGATAGTAGCATTGTCCCTTATTGTTTCTCTCGCTTTTTCCCTTTTTTCTTTTTTTGGGGCCTTCCTTTTTTTGGCCTTTCTCCTTTTTTTATTTGGGACAATGCTCTATTAATGATGATCATCACACTTCTATTTATTTACAACTCAATGATTACAACTCGATACTTAGAACAAAATATGATTCTATATGAATGCCTCCGGCGGTGTACCGGGATGAGCAATGAATCAAGAGTGACATGTATGAAATAATATGCATGGTGGCTTTGCCACAAATAGATGTCAACTACATGATCATGCAAGGCAATATGACAATGATGAAGCATGTCATAATAAACGGAACGGTGGAAAGTTGCATGGCAATATATCTCGGAATGGCTATGGAAATGCCATAATAGGTAGGTATGGTGGCTGTTCTGAGCAAGATATAAGGAGGTTTATGTGTGATAGAGCGTATCGTATCACGCTGTTTGGATGCACCGGCGAAGTTTGCACCAACTCTCAAGGTGAGAAAGGGCAATGCACGGTACCGAAGAAGCTAGCAATAATGGAAGGTTGAGAGTGCGTATAATCCATGAACTCAACATTAGTCATAAAGAACTCACATACTTATTGCAAAAATCTACAAGTCATCAAAAACCAAGCACTACGCGCATGCTCCTAGGGGGATAGATTGGTAGGAAAAGACCATAGCTCATCCCCGACCGCCACTCATAAGGATGACAATCAAACAACACCTCATGTTTCAACTTTGTTACATAATGTTTACCATACGTGCATGCTACGGGACTTGCAAACTTCAACACAAGTATTTCTCAAATTCACAACCACTCAACTAGCACAACTTTAATATCACTATCTCCATATCTCAAAACAATCATCAAGTATCAAACTTCTCCTAGTATTCAATGCACTTATATGGAAGTTTTTATTATATCCATCTTGGATGCCTATCATATTAGGACTAATATTATAGCCAAAGAAAATTACCATGTTGTTCTAAAGGACTCTCAAAATAATATAAGTGAAGCATGAGAGATCAATAATTTCTATAAAATAAAACCACCACCGTGCTCTAAAAGATATAAGTGAAGTACTAGAGCAAAATTGTTTAGCTCAAAAGATATAAGTGAAGCATATAGAGTATTCTAATAAATTTCGATTAATGTGTGTCTCTCCCAAAAGGTGTGTATAGAAAGGATGATTGTGGTGAACTAAAAATCAAAGACTCAAATCATACAAGACGCTCCAAGCAAAACACATATCATGTGGTGAATAAAAATATAGCTCCAAGTAAAGTTACCGATGGACGAAGACAAAAGAGGGGATGCCTTCCGGGGCATCCCCAAGCTTAGGCTTTTTGGTTGTCCTTGGATTTTACCTTGGGGTTCCTTGTGAATCCCCAAGCTTAGGCTCTTGCAACTCCTTATTCCATAATCCATCAAATCTTTACCCAAAACTTGAAAACTTCACAACACAAAACTTAACAGAAAATCTCGTGAGCTCCGTTAGCGAAAGAAAACAAAACACCACTTCAAGGTACTGTAATGAACCCATTATTTATTTATATTGGTGTTAAACCTACTGTATTACAACTTCTCTATGGTTCATAACCTCCGATACTAGCCATAGATTCATCAAAATAAGCAAACAACACACAAAAAACAGAATCTGTCAAAAACAGAACAGTCTGTAGTAATCTGTATCAAACGCATACTTATGGAACTCCAAAAATTCTAAAATAAATTTCTTGACGTGAGGAATTTATCTATTAATCATCTGCAAAAAGAATAAACTAAATATCACTCTCCAGTAAAAAGTTGTAGCTAATCTCGTGAGCGCTAAAGTTTCTGTTTTTGACAGCAAGATCAAAAAGACTTCACCCAAGTCTTCCCAAAGGTTCTACTTGGCACAAACACTAATTAAAACATGAAAACACATCTAACCAGAGGCTAGATGGATTATTTATTATTAGACAGAACCAAAAAGCAATAAACTAAAATAAAATTGGGTTGCCTCCCAACAAGCGCTATCGTTTAACGCCCCTAGCTAGGCATAAAGGCAAGGATAGATCTAGGTATTATCATCTTTGGCTTTTAATTTTTTAGCGGAATCATGTTCGAATCCGGGAGGTTCTTTACGTTTCCCTTCATATTCGGAAATTTTTAGATCTAAAGAATCCAACCGCTTATTGCAAAGGGTAATCAACATATTCATGCGGTGAAGATTTCCGCTAACACTCTTAAGAGGTTCAAGAGACTTTTGTAAAATCTTAGTTACTTCGCAAATCGTTTCAAAAACTTGTGTCTCTTCCTGGGTATGTTGTGGCCCCTTTTGTTGAGGTAGTGTTCCCACTACCCCCTCTATGATTTCATGCGTAATACTGGGATCAATTTCAATAAAAATTCCTTTGGAAACACAATCCAAGAGTTGTCTATGGGACATATTTAGTCCAACGTAAAAATTGCGAAGCAAAATTTGAAAACTCACCTCTAAGGTGCAATTGCGATAAGATTCCATCATCCTATACCAAGCATCTTTTAAATTTTCTCCTTGTCTTTGTGAAGTGAAGAACTTCAAACTCGGGAGACAAGGGAGCAGATAAGGGACTGGCCATGACGGTATACGGGATACAAGAGGCAAGCGAAAAGAGACGAATGGAAAGAAAGGGCGAATAAAACGGCAAGGGTGAAGTGGGGGAGAGGAAAACGAGAGGCAAGTGGCAAATAATTAATGCGAGGGATAAGAGTTTGTGATGGGCACTTGGTATGTCTTGACTTGTGCTTAGACTCCCCGGCAACGGCGCCAGAAATCCTTCTTGCTACCTCTTGAGCATGCGTTGGTTTTTCCCTTGAAGAGGAAAGGGTGATGCAGCAAAGTAGCGTAAGTATTTCCCTCAGTTTTTGAGAACCAAGGTATCAATCCAGTAGGAGGCCACACGCAAGTCCCTCGTACCTACACAAACAAATAAGAAGCTTGCAACCAACGCGATAAAGGGGTTGTCAATCCCTTCACGGCCACTTGCAAAAGTGAGATCTGATAGAGATGATAAGATAATTTTTTTGGTATTTTTATAATAAAGATTAACAGTAAAGATTGCAAAATAAACGGCACCAGAAATAGCTAGTTGATGGGAGATTAATATGATGGAAAATAGACCCGGGGGCATAGGTTTCACTAGTGGCTTCTCTCAAGATAGCATAAGTATTACGGTGGGTGAACAAATTACTGTCGAGCAATTGATAGAAAAGTGCATAATTATGAGAATATCTAGGCATGATCATGTATATAGGCATCACGTCCGTGACAAGTAGACCGACTCCTGCCTGCATCTACTACTATTACTCCACACATCGACCGCTATCCAGCATGCATCTAGAGTATTAAGTTCATAAGAACAGAGTAACGCATTAGGTAAGATGACATGATGTAGAGGGATAAACTCAAGCAATATGATATAAACCCCATCTTTTTATCCTCGATGGCAACAATGCAATACATGTCGTTTCCCTTTCTGTCACTGGGATCGAGCAACGAAAGATTGAACCCAAAGCTAAGCACTTCTCCCATTGCAAGAAAGATCAATCTAGTAGGCCAAACCAAACTGATAATTCGAAGAGACTTGCAAAGATAACCAATCATACATAAAAGAATTCAAAGAAGATTCAAATATTGTTCATAGATAATCTTGATCATAAACCCACAATTCATCAGATCTCGACAAACACAGAGCAAAAAGAGTTACATCGAATAGATCTCCAAGAAGATCGAGGAGAACTTTGTATTGAGATCCAAAGAGAGAGAAGAAGCCGTCTAGCTAATAACTATGGACCCGAAGGTCTATGGTAAACTACTCACACATCATCGGAGAGGCTATGGTGTTGATGTAGAAGCCCTCCGTGATCGATTCCCCCTCCGGCGGAGCGCTGGAAAAGGCCCCAAGATGGGATCTCACGGGTACAGAAGGTTGCGGCGGTGGAAATAGGTTTTTGTGGTGCTCCTGGTTGGTTTCAGGGTACGTGGGTATATATAGGAGGAAGAAGTAGGTCGGTGGAGCCACGAGGGGCCCACGAGGGTGGGGGCACGCCCAGGGGGGCAGGCGTGCCTCCCTGCCTCGTGGCCTCCTCGTTGATTTCTTGACGTCCACTCCAAGTCCTATGGATCATGTTTGTTCCAAAGATCATGCTCCCGAAGGTTTCATTCCGTTTGGACTCCGTTTGATATTCCTTTTGTGCGAAACACTGAAATAGGCAAAAAAACAGCAATTTGCACTGGGCCTTGGGTTAATAGGTTAGTCCCAAAAATAATATAAAAGTGTATAGTAAAGTCCATTAAACATCCAAAACGGATAATATAATAGCATGGAACAATAAAAAATTATAGATACGTTGGAGACGTATCACTAACTCTATTACTTGTGAAGCATCCATTTTGAAGGAGAACGTTGAGCTACGGGCTCAACTTGAGTTGCTATCTAGCAATTATGGGAAATTGGAAGAAAGCCATGAGAAGCTCTCAAGCTCTCATGATGATATTCTAGTATCCCATAATGTGCTAAAGATAGCACATGAGGCCATGATTGCTAAGGTAACATCTAGTGAGCCTCATGTGGACACTAGCACTACTTTTAGTCAAAATGCTATATTGCCTTGTGCTAGTCCTCGCGATTCATCCATGCATAACATTGGTACATCTTGTGATGAATTGGTTTCCTTGCCTTGTTGCTCTAACAGTGAAGCTTATACTTCCTCTAGTGCTTTTGTTGAGACTAACCATGTAGAGGAAATCAAAGAGCTCAAGGCCCAAGTCACTTCTTTGAAGAAAGATTTGGAAAAGTATCATGAAGGGAAGGCCATACTCAACAATATCTTGAGTGTACAAAAATCCCCCAATGACAAAGGTGGACTTGGATTCAACTCCAATAAGAAGAAGAAGTCCAAGAGCAACAAGAAGAAGGGCCAAAAACAAGTCGAGAATTCGGCCAAGATCATTTGCTTCAAGTGCAAAATTGAAGGGCATCATGTTAGATCTTACCCTTTGAAGAAGAAGGCCATTAATGACAAGCAACAAGGGAAGCGGCCACAAGTTCACTCTCATTCTCAACCTCAAGTTGAAGAAACGCCTCTTCCCAAGAAAACTCAAGCTAATGCTTCTCAAGTTGAGAAATCAAGTGAGAAGAAAGTAAAGAGTAGATGTTGCTACCTATGTCCTGAAAAAGGTCACATCGCTTCTTCATGCACAAATGGTACCTTATCCAACCCTATTCTAATTGATGATATCTATTCTCTTGGGAAGGATAAGGTTGGCAATGTGTTTGCCAAATTTGTTGGTGCTCAAAGTGGTGTCAAGAAAAGAACCATTTGGGTAGCCAAGCCTATTGTGACTAACCTCTTAGGACCCAACCTGGTTGGGGACCAACTAGCTCAGACTTGATCAATAGGTGTTTGTGGAGGTCATTGGAGAGTTGGCTACCTTATGAAGAATTAAGGGGACTTCACCATTCTTATTGTCTCAAGCCAAGTCAATTGGGTTATCAAGTTTCTATCTTATATCCAATGTGCCTCCTTGCGGTAACTTGTACTTAAATTGTTGACATTGAAAGTTACTTGCCCCTTTGCATGTTTCGGTTTTGCACCTTGCATGTGTGTGTATATGTTGTGCTTCCAATTTGCTTGTTGGTTTGCACATCATGTACATTTGAGTTTTGTGTTGAGCCTTTATGCATCTTGTTTGTATCTTAGTTGGCTCTTGTGAGAGATTAATGGAATATCCCATTATGGGGGAGTGATGTGCTTTGTGCACCTCACAATCCTATAAATCTGTGTACATGAGGAATACCATCTAGTATTGATATTACAAGATTATCTAGTCGCTATGTGGTATGTCTTCTCATGAGAAATTCAAATTCTAAATAGTCCATTAATTATCTCTTGTTGGATTCCCTTATTGCCTCTTGTTAAGTTTTTTTGGTATCACATTATGGGGGAGTAATATTACAAGCCTATAAAATGTGTTCATTTGAGATATTGTCACCTAGAATTGATATTGTAAATTATCTTGTCCCTAGGTGGCATGTTAGCTCTACAAGTTGCAATTTGCTTGTGTCTGGTGTGAAGATGATGTTGGATACCCTTGCTATATACCAACAGGAATTATTTCCAAATACTTTTTGTCTTTTGACAATTAGTACTCACTTATGTGTGTAGAAATTATTGATCATCTTCATGTTGGCATTTGCTTCTTATTGCCTTATCCCTTGCCAAGGAGTGTATCAACTCCCTTTGTCTTCCATACCACTTGTGGATCTTGTTAATTTCTTGATCTTGTTTAGTGTTTTCTAGATATAGTGAAAGTGGTGATCCCACATTGTGCATTTTGTATTCAAATGCAAATTCTCTATAATGCACTAGTCTTGGGGGAGCTATCCTATTTTCTATAAAACACTCATCTTGTGATCCTTATCAAGTGTGTGTTGGTGGTAGGCAAGCCGTTTTCTTTTTGGTACTTTGTGCCATCATGAAACTTTGTAGAGATCTTGGTTTGTTTGGAACCATTCTCTCTTTTGGGAGTTTGATATCTTTTATTTAGTGTGTATCAATGAATATCTCATTCCTCGATGTATCTGTTATGGATATCCTCCAAATGATGATTTATTCATCTGATATCTTTTCTTCACTTGGCATTCTTTGCAAATTGGTATCGGTTCTTGAAAGTCTTGAGCATGCATATTAACTTCATGTAGTTTCTTTGGCATGCTTTCTTTCTTTGACCCAATATATAGGGGAAACTCCACCAAGTCTCAAATTGGATGAGATGTGCATGAAATTCGTTTTCATATATATATGCACATATTTATGTGGAGTTTGTCCTATGTATTGTTGGTTCTCTAACTCTTTGGTCCCAATGAGTTTGGGTACCATTTTGTTTGTGTTGTTGGTCTAGGAACAATTGGAGATGCATTGGATGCTCGGCTCACTCACAAGGAAAGTGGTGTCACCATGTGCTTATTGGAGTCAAGCTAGGATGCTCAATGAACTACTATCTACTACCTTGAACTGGTTTCTTCTACATCCTTCCAATGATATCTCGGTAACAAGTATCTAGTCATGCATTCTTTTCTTGCATTCAACCTTGTGTAGGTTGCACCTTGGCATGCTATTCATTCCATCTTGTGATACTTGTTTCCTTTCTCAAAGCATCCCAACAACGATCTCTTGTTGCTAGTTGCGATATCTTTTATGTTCATGTGGTTGGAATTCATTTATATACAATAAGACCATATCTAGCCATGTGCTATGCTCTCAAGAAAATTTCTTATTGGTATATTTATGACTTCCTTGTGGATATCTTGTTCTTTCCTTTTTGTAACTATTTCGTGTGTATATCCTTCTTTGTGGATTGATATCATCATGATTTTCATCCACCTAGAATCTTATACACTTGAGAGGAGTTACATCTGTAGTTGATATCCTTATTCTTTCACGTCCACCTTTCCTTGGTGGTTATGTGAAAGGACTTACCTTGAGTGCGGATTGTATTTCGTTGCATCTTGATGCACTCTGTTGTGGCGAAGATATTGTTTTTCTCTTGCTTGTATTGATGAGGCTTTTGCCATTTCGATTGGTATCCCTCCTCTTGACAAAGCTATCATTTTCTTTCTTCACCTTGTGTTGTCACAAGTGTTGGTTATTCATTGTGCATTTTTAGTGTGCTTGTGAACCCTTTTGCATGTGTGTGTGGGGAGGACATGTCATGCACCTTGTATCTCCACTATCCAAGACTATGTTGATGCTTAATGCTCATCGTATATTAGTCTTCTCAAGTGCTTTGCCATGACTCACACACGTCGGTTTTGGTTGAGCCTATTCTTAAGTTGCCTCTTTTACATGTTGCTCAACCATTTGTTTGTTGCAAGTGCTAGGCTTTGTTTCTTTCTTGTCCACTTGCACTTGTTGTGAGTTTCTATTGATTTTCAGGAGTGATGATCCTATTTTTGTGCACTTGGTATCCTAATGCAAATATTCTAAGGAGCGCACAAATCATGGAGAGCTTCACTAGTGTCTTTAGAACACTCCATTGCTCTCTTGCACTTGTCGTGAGGTTCTATTGATCTTGGGGGTGTGACGATCCTATTTTGTGCTCGTTGTATCCAATTACAAAACTAAATTGTGCACAAATCATCGGGAGCTTCTCTAGTTTCTCTAGAACACTCCTTTTCTCATATCATAATTTCTTTTATTCATGTGGCACGTAGGATCATTGGTCTAGTTGGGTCAATTGGTATTTGTTGATTGCTTGCTTCAATTGGTATCTTTTGATTGCTTGATTGCTTGTGTCTCTCTTTGTTATGTCTTTGTGGCATATCATTCTTTAGCAATCTTTGTGCCTCAATATAGTTTGTTTTCCTCCAAGTATTTACCTTTGGATATGTGTATGACATTCCACTCTCTTGTTGAGAAATACACAATTTATGGAGGAACACTCTCTATATTGGCCTTCTAAGCTTTTCGCCCATTTTGGCAGTCGACGCCAATGGGGGAGAAGTTTCAGAGAGTTTTGTGGAGAAGTTTTCAGAGTTTTGCATTGCTTTTATTTTGTTCCTAAGCATTTGCATCTCTTACTCATGCATCATTGGTTGTTGCATTGCATGGTGATGCATAATTCCTTATATAAACTCTCTTCAAAGTGATTGTCATCAATTACCAAAATGGGGGAGATTGAAAGAACATGCGATGCCCCCATGTTTGGTTTTGGTAATTGATGACAATCTCTATGGACTAATGGTTGCCTTGAGTTATATTTGAAGGTTTTGTCCATAGGCTTTTCTTGGAGTACATGTGTTGGTTTCAAGGAGAGTTTGTGTCGACCAAGGTGCTATTCAAGGAATTACCTAAAGATTGGTCTTGTGAGAGGTTGATCAAGACTAAGTCAAAGAGTGAATCAAGTTGATCAACACACAAAGCGTAGAAGATGTACCGAGAGGGATCAAGTGATCCCATGGTATGGTAAGCATTGTCAATTACGCTTTGTGTACTAACCCATGGTCTTCGTGAGAGTTCTTTGTGGGGTTAGGTTGCGGTGTGCAAGTTCAAGTGATGCATCACGAAGAGATCAAGTGCTTGAAGCTTGCCGTCCATTGTGGTGACAATGGACTTGTGAAGATGTGCCGAAGAGTGGCTCACCCATAGTGGACTATGGGGGAGCAATCATCTAGTCTTCATCGAGCCAACGCAATCAAGAAAGGTGGTCCAACTTGAGGGAGTCAAGATCGTCATCATATAGCTCAAGTGGACTTCGTGCAAGGCAAAGGTTTTCCCTTGATAGGTCTTCTATTTTACCGGTCTCATGGTGGTAGTTGGGAGACCGGGTTATAAGATTGTTTGCCGTACTATCAAGGGGGGCTCTCGATGAGTAGCTTGATCGTATCATCCGTAGAGATCTCAAACCATTGCATCCTTGCATCATCTTTCTTGGTTCTTGTTTGGTTCTCTTTGTGAGATTTGGAGCTTATGGTCATCTTCTTGACAAGCTCGAGTTCATCAAAAACGGAGTTCACATGCTTCTTCTATTGCGTTTTCGGTGTTGGAGGTTTTACCGGTCTTATTCGAAGAAGGGTTCTCACCATTTTCTTATCGGCCTTTCCTAATTTCCTTCTTATTGTTATTTCTATCAAGATTGTGTTAGCCCTTGTCGCTAGCTTTCCAACAAACTTGGTTTCGTTGAATTCAGAGTCCGTTTGCAGAAGTTGTGTCAGCTTTGGTGTCCTGATAAAAGCTGCAGCGGTACTACCGCTCGTGGGAGCGGTACTACCGCTTGGAGGGGATGTAATTTTTTACTACCGCTTGGAGCAGTACTACCGCGGCTACTTCCGTGGCTACTTCCGCTCCGGACCAAAAACTCGTCACAAGCCAGCGGTGGTAGGCACGGGTATATTTTTTTAGTACCGCTCGCAAGCAGTAGTACCGCTACCCTTTGAGGTAGTACCACTACCCCTAGCGGTAGTACCGTGAGGTCGAGCGGTAGTACCGCTCTATGCGGGCTGTGTTGGGGAACGTAGTAATTTCAAAAAAATTCCTACGCACACGCAAGATCATGGTGATGCATAGCAACGAGAGGGGAGAGTGTTGTCCACGTACCCTCGTAGACCGAAAGCGGAAGCGTTAGCACAACGCGGTTGATGTAGTCGTACGTCTTCACGATCCGACCAATCAAGTACCGAACGCACGGCACCTCCGAGTTCAGCACACGTTCAGCCCGAT
Organism: Triticum aestivum; assembly: GCF_018294505.1. NCBI lineage: Eukaryota > Viridiplantae > Streptophyta > Magnoliopsida > Poales > Poaceae > Triticum > Triticum aestivum. The sequence continues at coordinate 375,635,285 of NC_057799.1, read as the reverse complement.
GACGTCCCTCGAACTCCGATCCAGCCGAGTGTTGAGGGAGAGTTTCGTCAGCACGACGGCGTGGTGACGATGATGATGTTCTACCGACGCAGGGCTTCGCCTAAGCACCACTACAGTATTATCGAGGTGGACTATGGTGGAGGGGGGCACCGCACACGGCTAAAAGATCAAATCAATTGTTGTGCCTCTAGGGTGCCCCCCTGCCCCCGTATATAAAGGAGCAAGGGGGGAGGTGCGGCCGGCCAAGAGGAGGCACGCCAAGAGGAGTCCTACTCCCACCGGGAGTAGGACTCCCTCCCTTCCTTGTTGGATTAGGAGAAGGGGGGAAAGAGGAGGGAGAGAGGAAGGAAAGGGGGGGCGGCGCCCCCCTCTCCTTGTCCTATTTGGACTAGAGGGGGAGGGGCGCGCAGCCCTGCCCTAGCCGCCTCTCCTCTTCTCCACTAAGGCCCACTATGGCCCATTAAACCCCCGGGGGGTTCCGGTAACCCCTCTGGTACTCCGGTAAAATCCCGATTTCACCCGGAACACTTCCGATATCCAAATATAGGATTCCAATATATCAATCTTTATGTCTCGACCATTTCAAGACTCCTCGTCTGTCCGTGATCACATCCGGGACTCCGAACAACCTTCGGTACATCAAAACTCATAAACTCATAATATAACCGTCATCGAAACTTTAAGCGTGCGGAACCTACGGGTCCAAGAACTATGTAGACATGACCGAGACACGTCTCCGGTCAATAACCAATAGCGGAACCTGGATGCTCATATTGGCTCCCACATATTCTAGGAAGATCTTTATCGGTCAGACCGCATAACAACATACGTTGTTCCCTTTGTCATCGGTATGTTACTTGCCCGAGATTCGATCGTCGGTATCTCAATACCTAGTTCAATCTCGTTACCGGCAAGTCTCTTTACTCGTTCCGTAATACATCATCCCGCAACTAACTCATTAGTTGCAATGCTTGCAAGGCTTAAGTGATGTGCATTACCGAGTGGGCCCAGAGATACATCTCTGACAATCGGAGTGACAAATCCTAATCTCGAAATACGCCAACCCAACAAGTACCTTCGGAGACACCTGTAGAGCACCTTTATAATCACCCAGTTATGTTGTGATGTTTGGTAGCACACAAAGTGTTCCTCCGGTAAACGGGAGTTACATAATCTCATAGTCATAGGAACATGTATAAGTCATGAAGAAAGTAATAGCAATATACTAAACGATCGAGTGCTAAGCTAACGGAATGGGTCAAGTCAATCACATCATTCTTCTAATGATGTGATCCCGTTAATCAAATGACAACTCATGTCAATGGCTAGGAAACATAACCATCTTTGATCAACGAGCTAGTCAAGTAGAGGCATACTAGTGACACTCTGTTTGTCTATGTATTCACACAAGTATTACGTTTCCGGTTAATACAATTCTAGCATGAATAATAAACATTTATCATGATATAAGGAAATAAATAATAACTTTATTATTGCCTCTGGGGCATATTTCCTTCAGGCTGTGAGCATAACGGTTGGATTTTTCCCCACCTATAAAAGGGGCTCTTCTTCCCCAATGAACCTTATCCTTTGAGCTCGTGTTCTTCCCCCATTGTTGACCTTCTTCGAGCTTGCTAACTCTCAATCCCTCCGTGGATTCTTGCTAGTTTTTGAGGGAAAAGAGAGAGGAGATCTAGATCCACATTTCCACCAATCACTTTCTCCTCTATGTGAGGGGAACCCCTTGGATCTAGATCTTGGAGTTATTGGTGTTCTCCTTCTTCTTCTTCCTCTCATTTTCCTCCCTAGCATTAGTTGCTTCGGTGGGATTTGAGAGAGAAGTACTTGGGCACTCCGTGTGCCCTTTCCATTGCATTTGGTGCATCAGTTTGAGTTCTCCACGGTGATACGTGGAAGTTACAAGTTGAGAAGCTTATTACTCTTGGGTGCTTGGTACCCTTGAGCTTGTTCCTCTTGGGTGCTTGGGCGCCCTAGACGGTTGGTGGTGTTCGGAGCTCAATCATTGTGGTGTAAAGCTCCGGGCAAGCGTCGGGGTCTCCAATTAGGTTGTGGAGATCGCCCCGAGCAATTTGACGGGTACTGGTGACCGCCCCAAGGGTTGTCAAAGTGTACGGGTTAGGTGACCGCCCCCAAGGGTTGCCATTTGTACGGGTTCAGTGACCTCCCTCAATGGTCCCTTAGTGGAATCACGGCATCTTGCATTGTGCGAGGGCATGAGGAGATTACGGTGGCCCTAGTGGTTTCTTGGGGAGCATTGTGCCTCCACACCGCTCCAAACGGAGATTAGCATCCGCAAGGGTGTGAACTTCAGGATACATCATCGTCTCCGCATGCCTCGGTTATCTCTTACCCGAGCTCTTCACTTATGCACTTTACTTTGTGATAGCCATATTGTTTCTTGTCATATATCTTGCTATCACCTAGTAGTTTATCTTGCTTAGCATAAGTTGTTAGTGCACATAGGTGAGCCTAGTTGTTGTAGGTTTCGTGCTTGACAAATTAACCGCTAGGTTTATTCCGCATTTTTTCAAGCCTAAACCGTAATTATTTTAAAGCGCCTATTCACCCCCCCCCCTCTAGGCGACATCCACGATCTTTCACCAGAAGATGGGCACCGGAGGTGGGCCTGGGTGAGCACAACACACCAGGGCGCGCCTGGGCTCCCTGGCGCGCCCAGGTGGGTTGTGCCCACCTGTTGGGCCCCCTCTGGTAGTTATTTGCTTCAATAATTCTTATATATTCCATAAAAATCCTCGTGAAGTTTCAGCTCATTAGAGTTATGCAGAATAGGTAGCCTGACGTAGCTTTTTCAGGTCCAGATTTCCTGCTGCCGGAATTCTCCCTCTTTGTGTATACCTTGCATATTGTGAGAGAAAAGGCATTAGAATTACTCCAAAAAGCATTATTATGGATAAAAAATTATAAATAACAGTAAGAAAACATGATGCAAAATGGACGTATCAACGACACTGCCAGGTTCTGGACTGATAACTGGACACCGGAAGGGCGTAGTATTGCCTCGTTGGCACCGGCTTTGTTTTCCTTTGTGAAAGATTCCAAGCTGTCAGTCCGGGATGCGCTACACAATTGAAGATGGATCAAGGACATCAAACGTGGCTTGACAGTACAAGCTTTGGCGCAATACTTATTGCTCTGGGACATTGCACAGGCAGCTACACTCGATTCGGAGGCTCAAGATCGACTTGAGTGGAGCAGGACGGAACACCACCAATTCACAGTCAGTAGCGCTTATGGGATGTTTTTCATGGCTGGAATTAGGTTTGCTTGTTACAAACCCATATGGAAATCCAAAGCCCCCCACGCTGCAAGTTCTTCATGTGGGTCATTCATAAGAAGTGCCTTACGGCAGACAATCTTCAGAAACGAGGATGGCCATCGAATCGGGACTGCCCGCTTTGTTTAGCCCAACCGGAGAGCTGCACACACCTGTTTGTGCATTGCAGATTTACACAGCAACTCTGGAGTATATTTCAACAATGGTCTGGAGTCGATTTCTCCATCCCGGATAGCAGCTTCGACAACACTGAAGACTGGTGGCTGGCGGCGAGGAGGACAATCCCAAAGCAAACGCACCGGAACTTTGACACCATCGCCATTCTTATTCATTGGAGGATCTGGAAAGAACGGAATGCGATAATTTTTCAACAAACAGCTTGTAATATTGATAGGGTCTTAGACCTAATCAGGGAGGATATTGGAGTGTGGAGATCCGCCGGATGTGTGGCTGATTTAGGTAGCTAGCCAGCACACTTTCGTGTGGTTTGTATTCTCTGATCACCGGCCAGCATGGCCAGATCTCCTGGACTGTTTTGCGGTGTTGTACTGCTCTTCTTCTTCTTCTTCTTCTTCTAATAAAGATCAGCCACTGGCCCTTCGATAAACATCGGACAACAGAATGTAACATCTGACGTACTACGTTCTAGGACATACGAAAAATGCATAAAACAAACTTAAAATTACCCCTACTCCTCATCAAAGGAGAGCTAGATAATCCCCTCGCCGGAGCCACCGGCCTCATGGTCATTCGTGGCAGGACAAATCAAGGGCATCTCCTCGTCGGGCTCCTCCTTGAAGAGTTGCTCTTGCTTGACATCGCAGAGGCTTATCTTGCGACGGTTCGCGCAACCCCCCGCTCGGACTTGAGGGTAGCATCATTCTTGGCGACGACAGCGGGGTCACCTACGAGCTCGGTGGGGCTGCAGCGATCGCGAGCTCAGCCTAGAGCTACACCTTTGCCGTGAGGTGCTCTGCCTCCTCGTCTTGCACCAGGAGGAATTACTCCTCACCTCCTCCATCAAGAGGAGGCAAAGGTCGTCGCCCCCGTCGGTTGCGGCGTCGACCACCTCAAACTCGGCAGTGGGGCAAACCTCTAAGCTCGGCTTCTCCGAGCGTTGGTTTGGTCGGTCATAATAAGGGTCGCGTGTGGTAGACACACTTTTCGACGGCAAGCTTGGCATGGTGCTCCGGCATGAGCATCTTATAATATGTGACCTTCTTGCGCCCTGGGCGGACGGCGGACAACGAGGTCGAATGCGTCCTATCTATCAGACTTGTTCCATGTGGTCTTCGCCTCTTGGCCCAGTCAAGGGGTAAACCGCACACCATGATCCTCTAGAGCACTCTAGAATTTTCTCTAACATTCCAAAAGCTTCTAGAGCCACCTGAGGCTTTTCCAAGCATCATCGAGACCTCCCAAAACATTTCTAGGATCATCCGGAACAGTCCCGGTTCCTAATCTCTTATTCTCTCTTATCTCCTAGTTCTCCTGCAAACTACTAGTCGTTAAGCGTGTGACCCTACAAGTTTGGTAATATGTGGAGATGTTCCCACATATTCATGAAGATCTTTATTGAGCGAACATTTTCTCCGCATACAATTCCAGTTCATTCGCAATACATTACAAAACCCAGGCGAGACTTATGAAGTAACACCTTGATCACTATACCAAATTGAGTATCTCTTCATCGTCGCACGAGCAAATCCCAGTCTTGAAGTATCTAGCACCTTGACACACTTTTTTGGTGTGGTTATAAGCTGCATTTATGATCACCCAATTACGAGTAACGTTCGGCAATCCCAAAGCGGTCATCCGATATGAAGGTACATTGTTCTCATGGTCTAAGGACATGAGTAAACGTTTCACATAATATGATAATACTCACAACATAGTGATGATAGGATCTCACAGTATATCATAAATTGGGTCTATCCAACACCATTATTCTCCCAACAATGTGTTCTCATTATTGCTCACATCCTTATTACTCTTGAAAATGCCCTATGATCAGGAAAACTTAATCATCTGCAACACACGAGCTAGTCTTAGAGGTGAGACTAGTGATCTGTTTGGTGTTTATGTTTTCACATATGCAACTGGGTTTTCCTCTGAATCTCATATATAAAAACCATTATAATTATAACACATAATATAAACTTTTAAATACGAACATGAAAATAAAATAATACTTTATTATTGACTCTAGGGCATATTTCCTACCGTCTTCATCTTTGTTGTATTAACAATGCCCATGGTTAATAAAACAAAACCATAAACAATACATGAGCTAGTTCAAAGTCCTGACTACGGATTTGTTTGGTGTTTATCTTTCTACACATGCAACTAGGTTTTATTCCAAATCTCACATTCAGGAACTAACACAATTCTAACATAAAAAGTATAAACTTAATTATGAACATGGAAATGGAATAATAACAACTTTGTTATTGCCTTCTAGGGTATATTTCCAACATACATCACAACTTTTGCTAAACCTTCTCAAATTTTTATCATGGCACTATGCGAGGTTTCATGTTTTTCAAATATCGTTTTCATTTTTTAGAATAAACAAAACTATAAGATCCATGTTCAGGGTCAAGTCTTGGCACCCAGATGCTTGGAATTCCTTTTCTTGTCTTGTATAAGGCCTAAATATAGACTCAAGAACACAAATTGGAAATTTCAAGCCATTTTGCCAACTTTATTCACGCATTTGAATTTGAATTATATTCACTAAATGACTAGAAATTCATTAGTGGTTTAAAATAGCAAAATGAATCCCAAAAATGTCAGATTTTGACATGAGACATGTGATTGTGTATTTGTGCGTAGATTTTTGTAAGGTCAAACGATTAATTGTGACACTATGCCAATTTTCATGTTTTTAGACTTTGTTTGCTTTTTTAGAATTAAAAACAAGTAAAGTCTATTTTAGTAGAATTACAAAAATAGAAGAAAGAAGATAAAATAAACAAAGAGAATAAAAGAAAAGAAAGAAAACTTTACCTAGTGTAGGCTTTCTGCCGAGTGTTTTCTTGGACACTCGACAAAGGTCGTGTTTGCTGAGTGACCGATGAAATACACTTGGCAAACAACTCAGCACTAGGCGAAGTCAGCGATTCTGGTGATACTGTTCACTAGAGAGCATCCATTTTGAACTGGGTACGAGCTTAACAAATTTAAGAAAGCGGTTAGATCAAACGCATTTAAGAAAGCGGTTAGATCAAACGCCAGCTTGGAGAAGTTGCACCGGACTAAAAGAAAATCCAGCAGATTGTGATGACCGAGGTCGCGCAGACTTCAACCAATATAAAACTGCTCAGGTAGTAGATTTACGAGCATATTTTAAGAAGAACTCAAACCTACTAGTACTCCAAGTGTGGTGGTGGTATGTGAAACAACAGTAGTACGTACTCTATAAAACAATATCGGATCAATACGCAAATCGTATAAAACAATCACTAGGCGTCACGCGGCGGGCATGCTCTTATGTCTGCTTGCACCTGACTGATGGAACCTTTTCCTTTCCCTTTTTGCAAGTCGTGTAAATTTGCCATCTTATTCCGCTAAGACACTTTGTTCGACCAAGGCGCAGAGCAGTAAGTAGCGGTGAAGGGAATCCATATCCAAAGGGTGAGAGAGATGATAGCACAGCATTCCACTCCAAGGAAACGGAATCTTCAAGATCTACGAGCCACGCGTATGAATGTTGATCACCGGTACAGTACTGCTGGTACGTGCGTACTAGCGAGATTTTTGGAAAATACCCACGGACCCTCGCAATCTTTATCCCTGCCGTCTCTGTTCTCTGTAATGGCCGGAGACCACGTACCGTTACCGTCTTTACTCTCTAGTGCCATGTCGATCTATCTACTGGCTCGCTTTTGTATGCTGACTGGTTCTTGCGGAAGCACGGCGATGATACGGCCGATGCACGGAGACGATTTAACTGAAGTGACGAACGGGCCCACGGCCCACATGCCCGGCTGCTTAAATTATGCACGGCAGTTGGGAGTACTTGCATCGGAGCCATGAAGACAGTCTCGGGGCCGGAGAGGGTCCTGTTGGTGTTGGTTTGTTTGAAAAGTTTGCGGAGGGAAAGATCCAAGGAGCGAACGGAGGAGTACAAGGCGTTCCCTTTGTTCCGTTTTGCAAGAGCCGGCAAGTGTGTGACTGTGCGGGCCGGCGAGCGTTGCGTCGCCTCCTCTTTTTACACCCGCATTCCGATGCGCGGCGAGCTTCTAGGCCTTGGCGGCACAACTGGCCGGAGGCCGCATGTGACGGAGGAACCATACTATAGGTTTGCATGTTCGGGACGGAGTACAAGAATCAAAACCTGCTGGTGTCACAGGTTGGAGGCCTTGACGAAACACACAAGAACAAGAACACATTTGATTTCTGTTTAGAGGAAGAGAGAGTGGATTCCTCGTTGAGGCAAAACAAAACACACCGGAGGAGAAGGTGGAGGCATTCCTACGCTAGCCACCACCACTGGTTCCATTCCATCGTTCTTGCTTCACACACCAGTTGGGTTGGCACCAACATCCCTTGCCCCACAAGCGAAACATCGTTTCTTTCTTGTATCGAAACGTCCGCTGGATGCCTCGACATCCACCGAGATCTGTTTCGGCTCGTATCCTACAGGCAGGAGGGCAGGCTGCAACATCCATCCCGCAAGTCGCACAGCTGCGGTTGCACTGCCAGGTCGGTGTCAGCCCGTGTACTCTACTGGCGAGCGACTCGGAGTACTATCTCGTAGGTAGAGTATAGGAATAGTACTAGTAGAATCCACCCGGCCGACGGCGGACCGCAACTGCCGAGGGTGAGGCGACACGGCACCCGCGCCGCGCGTTTGGGCAAAAGGATCAAAGCGAGACGCGAGACGCGAGGTGCGCGTGGAGCAGATGAATGCGTGCGTAAAACGACGAGAGCAGTGGGGCAGGCGCAGCGAGGGAGCTGCGCGGCGGGCATACAAGGCGCGCACGAGGCGTCTGTGGAGTGTGAGCCTCTGCCTCAGCCAGCCGGTGGTGGGCGCCTCTACCAGGCAGCCGCGGCCAGGGGCAAAATTTCGTGTTTTGACCTTTTGACAAACAAAATCAAGATTTAACCCCGGTTTGAAAGATTTTTGGGATCTGATCTTTTTTCCTATCGTCAGAGGATCTGTCCGTAGGGTTAGACAGCCTACCGCCAGGGCGGTAGGGTACTTATCCACGTCAGCATGCGGAAACGGCCGCCGTCCCCCTCCGTCGCACCCTACCGTCAGGGCGCCTGACGGTAGCCTGTCTAACCCTACCGCCAGATCCCCTGGCGGTAGGCTCCGGGCAGTTATTTCCGCCGAAACCCCCGCG
>NC_057799.1:375611533-375626266 GCF_018294505.1 Triticum aestivum | reverse complement strand
CCCCAAGCCGCCCCTCTCTCCCTCTCTCATCTCCTCCACTTCCCCCCTCGGATCTTCACCGTTTGTTGATCGTTTTTACGGATCGAGATGGCCCCGAAGAGAGAATCGTAAGCTCCTCCAATCCTTTCAATTAGTTTTTGCAAACTTGCTTCCGATTCGACGCATTATTTGCTTGAAATCCCTCATATTTTTGAACTTAGATTGGATTTTTCACCTAAGATTGATTGTAGATGTAGTTCTTAGTTCTTTAGTAACTAGTGGTATTGGATATGAACTCTAATCAATAGTTCATATGTTAGTGTGAAGATGAACCCTAGTTCATAAATTTTTTTGTTAAAAAATTATGATGTAATGTTGATATGAGGATGAACCCTAGTTTGGTGATGCATGTTGATATGATGATATGATCTAGTGTGAAGATGAACCCTAGTTTGATGATGCATGTTGATATGATGATATGAAGATGTTGTTTGGAAAAAAATATTTAAAAATATGATGATATGATGTATGTTGGAGGATTTTTTTTTGATATGATGCATGTTGATATGATTTGATCCATCATGCGTAGTAGATGTTGTTGGAGGAATATGCTTAAAATTTTATTTTGATATGATGCATGTTGATATGATTTGAGTTCATTTTTTGTTTATGTATGCTTTATGCTTATGGTGCTTTTGTTTATGAAATTTTATTAAGTCGGCCACCTCTTGCGGACAACATCGGCCCACGGTACTTCATGCTGGACTGGGCATTCGACAAGGGTCATCGTGCCCGGTTCATAGAGAACGGAGAGGTAAGTGATATGAATGAAATATTGATCAAACTTTTCGGATTGATGAAAATAATTTCCTAACTTTTGGCGTTCACTTTTTGACAGATGCTCCAGCCACTGCGCATGAGGGGTCATGGGGTTCATGGGCATATGGACTACGACGATCGCTACGCGCCGCTCTTCAAGAAAGCCCGTCTGTTGGGTTTCGTGTTGCAGTTCAAGCGTCAGCCGCCGACGCTTGTCCACGCAGCTCTCACAGCTCTGATTGACCGGTGGCGACCGGAGACCCATTCTTTCCATCTGCCATGCGGGGAGATGACGGTGACCCTCGAGGACTAGGGGATGATTACTGCCATGCCGATCGAGGGTCATGCGCTCACCGGTCGAGTGGAGAGGACCAACTGGCAGCAGAGGGTTACCACCCTCATCGGCGACTGCCCCGTTGCCAAGAGTAACCGTACATCGGGTGTGCCGTTGAGCTGGCTCTCGGAGCACCGGAAGACATGCCCCCAAGGCGCAGATGAGGCGACTGTGGAGTTGTACGCGAGGGCCTATCTGTGGTATATTCTGTTGGAGGTCGTGTTTCCAGACAGCTCCGAGAACTCTGCCAACTGGGCGTATCTGTTCTTCCTAGCGGACTGGCAAGCAGGGTACAGTTGGGGGACCGCATCTCTCGCCTACCTATACCGTTCGGTAAGAGAGTGTCTAATTGCCTACCTACCTACGAAAGTTTGTCCATGACATTTTCTTATATCTGATCCTCATTTGATGTTTTGCAACTTGACGACGCAACGCAGAGGATGGGAGACAAGTCCAATATGGGTGGCTTTGTCTGGGCCTTCTCCATTTAGATGTGGGAGCGGCTGCCGGTGGGGCGTCCGGAGAAGATGCCAAGACGCCCATGGGAAGACTATAGCGAAGATGGCGAGGAGACTTGAAACCCCACCGTAGCTTACGAGTGGGACTTTGTCAAACTCTACACGGGCCTAAACAAGACTTCGTGCAAGACCTACACCAACGAGTTGGACGCTTTGACGCATACGCAGGTATATGAACTCGCTCAACACCTTTCTCTTTGATTCCACTTTTGACCGAGAGTGCGAACTTACCAATGTATATGTAATAGGTAAACTGGTGGCCGTATCGACAAGACCGAGAGTGGGACTTTGATCTGAACGTGATGTGCGATGCGGACCGTGGTCTCTGGCGGTGCATCGTGCCCATGATCTGTGTGTACGCCGTCGAGTGGCACTTGCCACATCGCGTGGCCATGCTGTTTGGGATTTATCAGCATACCCCACCGGGCCAGCCCACCGATATCGGCGGCCACGTGCTCCGCCTGTGAGCGCTTTGTTCTCCGTGCCCATGATTTCATTACGCTTATCATGTTTCTTGCTTCTTATGATGATCTCTTGCCTATGCCTTGCAGGATGAGCCGGCAGAAGAATCAGTCGATCACAGACTGGGAGAGGAGCATAAGATTCATGTGGCGGCGTGAGACCAACGGAGGTACCGAAAAGACGTGGAGAGGAAAGTGACTGACTGGGATGCTTACCTGGGCCGAGACATGAGGTGGTACGATGATGGCCAGAAGGACCGTCTTCGTCCCAGGCCTCGGTGGACGGTGGAAGACATCACGGAGCTGGAGAGGGATGACCCCGAGGAAGAGGCCTACCAGACCGGCATCAGAGACATGCACAGTGGATTTAGGGAGTTTGCACCCCTCATCAACAGAGTGGTAAGTTTGAACCGACGGTTGTATTTAAATTAGTTTATTCGTCATCGTGACTGACTTATGCCGTTGCAGTCTGGTGAGCTAAACAGATGCATCTTTGAAGCTTCAGATGCATTAGGTGATCTCCCCGGGAGCATACAATCTGAGAACAAAGTGAGGGGGACGATGAAGGTACAATTTCAGCCTCCTCGGAACAGATGCATATTGTTCACTTGCAATCAGTCGATCCGATACTTATTATGACCTTGTTTCATTGTGAGTGCAGAAGTTCGTGAAGCGTTGTCGCAAGTTGGTAGGGCTGCTTGGGTGTGCTGGAGCTGGGTCATTTGAAGCTTATCAGCCTGTAGCCACACAGGGTCTCATCGGCTCATCGAGCCATGCTCCCTCGTCGTCTAGGTTGGTTGGGGAGGAGGAGGAGGAGGAGGAGGAGGAAGAGGATGAGGAGGAGGAGGCCACACATGAAGAAGGGGAGGAGGAGTACGATGAAGATTATGGACCTCCACCAACTCAAACATCTCAAGCATCTCAACTGCCGTAGAAGAATCCGAAGAAGAAGGATTTGCCGAGTCCGGACCCTTTCCAGAGACCGGTTCCTCGACTGCCCAAGAAGAAGACCGAAGAGACTCGTTCAAAGGGTAACGAGGACCGTACCTCCAAGAGGGGAAGGAGCAACTGATTATGCTCTTCGCTACTTGGCTCTTTTAGTTTAGTTGAATTTCGTTTGGTTGGACTTGTCTAGTGGTTGTGAAACTATGTGTTTGGTATTTGTGGATCTATGTGTTTGCTACTATGTGGAACTCCGTTTACTGATTAGTTGAAGTTCGTTTGAAATGTTATATGGACTTCAAGTTATCTAATGTGGATCTATGTAATGTCCAAGTTTAATTGTTTAAAATCTGTGATATTGCTGTCATATTTGTGAAACTTGCTGTGATATTGCTGTCATATAGAATTTGAAAACAAGCAACCAAATGAACTAGAAAAAACAAAACAGAGGACCCTACCGCCAGGGTGCCTGGCAGTAGGGTGAACCTACCGCCAGGGCAGTTGCATATTTCGTTACAGAAACTTTATACGGCAGAACACAGGAGGATGAACCTACCGCCAGGGCCCTTGCATATTTTCGTTACAGAATGCCTGTACGGCAAAACCCTGCCACACCTTACCGCCAGCAGCCTACCGCTAGAGCCCCTGGCGGTAAGGGGTAAGGTACTTATCCACGTCAGCGCACGGTGACGGCCGCCATCCCCCTCCGTCACACCCTACCGCCAGGGGCCCTGGCGGTAGCAAAAGGGTCAAATCCCGAAAATCTTTCAAACCGGGGTCAGATCTTGATTTTGTTTTAAAAAAAGTCAAAACACGAAATTTTGCGGCGGCCAGGCGCTCGGCACACAAACATACAGTGGTGCGCCCCCACGGTTAGATTAGGGACAATACATACAGCGGTGAAGTGGTCACCATGTGTCTCCGCGGCGGCACGACATGACGCAGCGCTGTTGACGTGACGGACCACGCAGGTAACGGCACAATCAGTTCGCCTCCCGCGAATATAACAAGCAGATTACCACTACTACTATACCCCACTTACTCCAGTAGTAGTACCATCTTCTACTGGCTGCGATTGCATCCACTACTGCGGCTAGGTCTCTGTAGTGGTAGCTTTGAATCCGTTTAAATAAAGAAATTACTACAGTTTGCTTTCTGCATCCGGGTCGTATTCTTCGGCGCCGAGCGTGATAACACAAGTCGTGAAAAGGAAAAGTAAAAAAGAAAAGCCCCTCCCATCCCCTCCCCTCCCCCTGGCTAGGGAGACACGGAAAAGGGCGAGGAGAGAGACGCGTGAAAGGGAGGCACGCTACGCCCTGCTACAGGCAGCATTAATAAATAGCGGCCATAAATAAACAGGCGTAAATCCTAGGGTAGGGGTGGTGGTGGTGCGTGTTTTTATTGGTTTGCGGTGGGGGCGCGTCGCTCGCGTAGCCATAAGCCATAGCTAGAGTGAGAGAGAGAGGGGCTAGAGTGAGGGAGAGGATAGGAAAGAGAGGGGGCACCGTGCGTGAGTTTGGTGAGCGTGGCAGCGAGGGAGGAGCGGCATCCATACTTCCATAGCCCATCCTAGGTGTTGAGAGGGGAGGCAGCCGCTCTCATTTCGTCTTCCTCTTTTGCGTCCTCGCGAGATGTGCGCGCATTGCTGCTCAAGCTGACTGCCGCCTCTTGCCCTGCTCGCCGCCGCCGCTGCTTCGAAACCCTAAATCTCGCCTCCGTCGCCGCCGCCGTCCTCCCGCCGGTAAGATTCTCCCGCTCCAAAATCCAAATCCCCCGCTTCTCTTCTCTCTCTCTCTCTCTCTCTCTCTCTCTCTCTCTCTCGTGCACAAATCTGGTTCTTTACCTCTCTCTTGTTTTCGACTCTGCGCGTTTGTGCCTTTGGCTTGGCTCAAAGTACCCCCATTTTGTTTGCCCATCTGGTGCTTGCGTCTTCTTGTCCCTCAAGCCGTCCAGAGGTTTACGGATCTTGCATCAGTTCGCTACGAAAAAGGGAGAGGAGAGAGCGAAACCCCACCTCACCTACCGCATCTATGTCCCTTTTGCTTTAGTTTTTTTTTTAAATTTAACTAGGGGTGGGGAAGGGGGTGACTAGTGGGAGATGATAATGAGTACAAGGGCACCAAGATCGGCTCAAGCTCCAGTTCTGCCTCAGATTCCTACGCTTTTTCCTCCACTATGCTAGTGCTAATAAGGTTCTTTCTTGTGCCTGAAATGAATACCCGCACCATCTGATCCAGTTTATGCTTACTCTCTTGCAGGGCTCGTGATGCCGCTTCTTGATCCGGGAAAGCCGCTTCTTTTGTCCGCCAAACTGCAGGCACCAACGGTCCTAACTTGAAGCGCAGCACATCACCACCCACCCAGATGCGGTTGCTGCTTGCAAAGCTCCGCAAGTCAATACTCTGCTAGGAGGGAGCATTTCTGGAGGCGGTGGGAGTGCTGGAGAGGATGGGTTCTTCAGGGTGCCCGGAGATAGTCGAGCTGGTCGATGAGACCAAAGACGCCCGTCCGGGCGGGGTCACCCACCTGAGGGTGAGGGTGAAGCCGGTGGGGCAGGAGCATGGGGGGCGGTCGTGCTCGGTTGAGGATGACCTTGACCGGCTCCTCAGATCGTTCAATGTGCGCACCTCGGCGCGGGCTTCTGGTCAGACGAGCACGGACAAGAGGCTTATTGCGCTTGGGAAGGCGCCGATGTCGAGCTCGGAGATCGTGGAGTCTGTGAGCTTGAAGCAGGCCCTCAGGAAGATGTGCATCTCCCAGGCCTCGGAGATGGCCGCCATGAAGAGGATGTCGAAGCCCGCCGCTGTGTCGAGTACTCCTGAATCTGGGGCGATTAAGAAGCTTTATGCCTCTGTTGTGGTTCCAACAGACGAGGACCAAGATGGGAAGAGCAAGGTTGAGAAGGCCGTTGCTTTGCCTGACAAGGTTGTAGTAAGTTCATCGGTTAAGTTGGTTGAATCAGGTAAAAAGGCGCACGGCAAGGGTTCAGCTAACAAGCATGTGCGATCAGCTTCTCCAACCAAGGCCAAGGTCCAAAAAACCAGTATCCAAGATGTCATCAGTAATAAGTCACTGGAGGCAAGCGAAGATCCCTCTGCTGGAAGAGCTCTGGCAAAACAGAGAAAGGGTAAATCTCCAAAAGCATCTAGCCCACGAGCTGTTCCAGTAGGAGGCTCACGCCTGGTGTTTCGCGGCAAATCCTCCACTAAAAAGAAGGTTAAACCAGAACCAGCTGCAGCAGTGGCATCCCAGAAGCATTGCGAAGCGAAAGGTTCCGGTTCTCACAGTAAGAAGCAACAGGAGGCCCTTCAGGATGAACCCAAAACCCCAGCACCAACCAACAAGAAGGGCGCTGATGGCTCTCTCGGTGCCGAAGGAGTTGATTTTGGCAAAGGATGCTATGTCAGTGGGATCCCTGGTTCACAGCCTGGTGAATTGTCAAGGTCGAAGGAAAAGGGTGAAAGCTCCCAAAGCTCAAAGAGCAGCATCGGTGACTATAGCACAAGCACCAGCATCAGTGAAGATAGTTATGGTAGCTTCAGTGCTAATGGCAGCAGGCCTCACATGTCAAAAGATGTCAGATGGGAAGCCATGAAGCGCTTAGCGATCCAACAAGGGAGCCTAGGATTGAAGAACTTCAAGCTTCTCAAACAGCTTGGATGTGGAGATATTGGCACCGTGTATCTGGCTGAGTTGGTGGGTTCGGACTGCATGTTTGCATTGAAGGTTATGGACATTGAGTACCTAATAAGCCGGAAGAAGATGCTGAGGGCTCAAACCGAGAGGGAGATACTGCAAATGCTTGACCACCCGTTTCTTCCTACCCTGTATTCTTATTTCACGACAGATAATCTGTCTTGCCTAGTGATGGAGTATTGTCCAGGCGGTGACCTGCATGTCCTAAGGCAGAAGCAACCTACTAGATGCTTTTCAGAAGCCGCTGCTAGGTAAGTAACTTCAGCTGTGGTGTTTATGTGTTATCTCATCGAAGTATTGCATTTGAATTTCTAGCTGAAAATCATGTTTCAAGTTATTTAACTCATAAGTATTATATGTCCCTTTGCAGGTTTTATGTCGCTGAAGTTCTCCTAGCATTGGAGTATCTGCATATGTTGGGGGTTATATATCGTGATCTGAAGCCTGAGAACATACTTGTTCGTGAAGATGGGCACATCATGCTCTCCGACTTTGATCTGTCCCTGAGGTGTTCAGTTAATCCCATGCTTGTGAGGTGCTCATCGGTAGGAAGAGATGAACCTCCTAGGCCTTCCGGACCTTGTGCAGAAAGCTGCATCGATCCACTGTGTATCCAGCCATCCTGGGCCAACTCTTCTTGCTTCACACCTCGGCTGGTATCTTCCACACCTTCCAGGACACGGAGAGCTGAGCCTGTGAAGAAACCATCACTTCCGCAGCTTGTCGTCGAACCAACCGATGCAAGGTCAAATTCATTTGTGGGGACCCATGAATACCTTGCCCCGGAGATCATCAGAGGAGATGGCCATGGCAGCTCGGTCGATTGGTGGACTCTTGGCATCTTTCTGTATGAATTGCTCTACGGCAAGACACCATTCAGGGGACCTGGCAATGATGAAACACTTACAAATGTGGTCTCACAGGGGCTGAAGTTCCCTGATAGCCCAGCTGTCAGCTACCAGGCTCGCGATCTGATCAGAGGGTTGCTCGTGAAGGAGCCAGAGCTCCGGCTAGGCTCGAGGAAAGGAGCTGCCGAGATCAAGCGGCATCCCTTCTTCCAAGGCCTGAACTGGGCCTTGATCCGTTGGACTGCACCGCCCGAGACCCCGAAGAGCGTCGACGCCTCAACCCTCACTGCAGCGGTGGCACGGAAGAAGAAGGAAGGCAAGTGCCTCGAGTTCCGGATGAATGGAGACGACATTGAGTTTGAGCTCTTCTAGTGGTGGCGGTAGTAGCAGTAGAAGTTGTAGTGGTAGTACGTTGTGTTCTGAAGAATATCCATACCGTGGTAGCTAGAAGTAGTAGTCCCACAGTTCCCCAGTCCCCACTCCCCTGCAGTTTTTCTGTTGAAGATGAGTTATCAGTTGTCACCTGCCAATGTTGGGATGTAGAGTAACTGAGTAAGGTCGGGCGTTGTGCCTGTAACTTTATTCCTTGTTAATACCATCAGATATCAGATGAGCCATGGTCTTGTGCAAGCATTTTTCTTTCGAATGCAGCCATGCAATAATAGTTCGCCCCCCAGTGGCATCTGAAAATGAGCTGCTACTGCTTGCAGTAGTCGTTGTTGCTGGATAGTAGCAGTATTCTCAAGTAAGGTCCAGTAATAAGTTTTGTAACATGTGTTCTTGTTCATTAATAATATCATAAAGTTAGGAGCAAGGATTTGGCAGTCATGTGTCTGTCACGGACTTCACAATTATGTAATAGTCGAGCAGATGGGACATCACTAATTGCTTGGATGTAACCATTTTATTATAGTGCTGACCGGTGAGTAGCATAACTGTGCATCTGTGCTACAGTGAATGCTGTGCTGCGAAAACCTTGATAACCAATTAACCAACCATAAACAGAATGACAGCGTCTCAAAGTGGGCATTTCCTCTAGACAAGTTCACTGTGGTATGTACAAATCCTGGAGGTATATGTGCGATTCGCACAAAAAACTAAACACCGCTACATCTATGAACCCCCCTAACATTGGAGCTGCTGTTAGACTTACACAATGTAGGTCTTCTTCGGGGCTTTCCTGCCACGCTTCCTGTTCGGGTTGCATGAATCAGCCATGAGATTAAAAGCATTAGCAAATTCCTCGTCTTCGTTGTTACAGAGTATTCTAGACTTTTCAGGGTTTTCGAGCAGCAGCTTGGCCACAAGGAAGCCCGCAATGGACCACGTTTGGAATAGTCGAGCTTGTTTGCCGATGAACCGCCCACGCTTAGTATCGTAGTATTCAGGCCATTTATCCGTGGAAATACGCCTCTCAGCCACCTCCACGGCTCTTGCTGCAATCTCAGGCCGGTTCATCTTGATACATGCCACCGTGAGCTGCCAAAAGAAAAACAAGAAACTGATTGACATTTACAATCAAGAGCAAATGGTGCTAAGTAATCAATCCGAACACTCGACAAGGTCTCGAGGTTTGCAAAGTACACATCAAAATTTCAAACATGATGCTTAAGTTGCAAACCTGCCACAACAATGTTGGCCAGGAACCTGCATTATGGTATGACCAAGGCCTGCAGCAAAACAAAATAAATGTTATGAGGAGATGCAAACGATCTGCAAGACTCGCAGAAGTAGGCAACAATCTAGGACTCACGTGTTTTTAGGGTCGCTCCCTGTAATGTATTTCCACTCTTGATCCTCGAGAGCAGGATAACATATCTTCAATGGCATTTCTGCCACTAGATCAGACCATTTGGCTTCAACTAGATCCAGAATAGCATGGGATTGACGGGTTGTTGCCAAACTGCTTACTATAGACCACAAGTTCCCCAGAGAAAAGAATCGGAAATCCATGTGAGCTGGTTGCAGGTTTCCAATTAAGTAACCCCCTTCCGGAGGGATCCATTCAACTAGCCACGGAGGAATCTGATCAGGATATATGTTAAACTTGTTGACAGCATCATAAGAATATTCTTCTGTTTTGTATCGATATATCTCATTTAGCTTTCTCTTGTCAAGCCAGTAATATTCCCTAATATGAAAAGAGAGCGCCATAAGCCTGTTATTTAGGGCACGGATCAAGTCAGCAGATCCATCTTCTGGGGTAAGCATCTCACGTGCACACAAGAGGGCTGAATAGAACAGTGACTGCACAAGAAATGAAAATGATATATGAGAAATCATGCATAAATAGCAGAAAGTAATCCTCACTCATCTACAGAATAGCAGGGGAGGATCACGTGGCACTATTAACCATAATCTCAGAATGACCTGAATAACCATGTTTTTAAAGACAGGTGCTTCGATTGGCCAATATTTGTGGTTTCAGGCCAGAACTGTGCTCTGTGCAGTGAAATGAGTGACACCCAAAAAGAATTCAAGACATGTAAGAACTCTCTCATTCCTTGTGTAAAAATATACCAGACCCCATAACTGTATTTACTATTTAGTGCCTGTGCCATCATCATATATGTTTGTGTTGCTATGGTTATGTGCTTTTTGCTGTTTGTTGTGTGTGTGTGTGATGTTTCACTGCGCTGTTACTTTCGGACGTTTGTGCTACCTGAATCTCCAGTGGGTGTCCATGGATACCCATTCGACGATCCATCATGCAGGATCCATCAGTGACTAACAATGTGGGGAACATGTCAAACCCATCAGCTAAGCAGAGCTTCAAGATCAATTTTATTCCAGTCTGGACATCGATTCTCTCGTGAAATGAAAGGTCTCCTGAACATTTTCCATATGCCCTCAGTAATATGATCCACCATAGACCTGAAAACCATCATTAAGGTTCTTTATTTTTTATGCTATACGCGTATTAACAGAGTCAACATTACCTGAATTAAAAGGTTTTAAAAACTTTACCTGAATCAACTGGTGCCACACGGCCTATAGCAGCCTCCCCAAAATCAGGATCCAGGACTTCCTCAGTTGCGCCCTCTTCATCACCTTCAAGCGGAACGACACGCACCTTGAAACTAGCTGGCATCAAGCCTTGCCCTGGACTGTGGCAGTCCATGGTTTTCTCCCAGCTCTATAGATGGTCAACAATCAGTTTTAACAAATTATTACAAGCTTCATACATGGTAGGCAGTACATTGAGCAGAATGGTATCCTGACTCAACTAATAATTTCATATAGGTTGTGCTTAATCTTATTGGAATTGAGGAATGATTCAATTGCATACACATTATTAACACAAGTAAGAGGAGCATCTGTATTGACAGACACCAACCGACCGAAATACTCCTACTAGTATGAAGGGTGGGTGACCTGGAGCTGGAGCGTGTGCAGGATGAAGTTGCGGACGATGTCGTACTCCCCCTTGAGCAGGAAGGCGATGCCCGAGGGCACGAAGTCCCGGATGAAGACCTGGTCGTAGTTGAGCGGGCTGGAGTCGTTGGGGTCGCAGGCGGCGATGGTGCCCACGGGGCTGCCGCAGTAGCTGACCACCGACTCCCGGAGGAGCGCCCACGCCTCCTCCTCCAGGTCGCTCGCCGCGCGCCGCCTCTGCTGCGGCGCGTGGTCGGCGGCGCCGTTCAAGTCCCTCCCGGCGACATCGACGGCGGGAGCGGGAGCGGGAGGCTTGAGGGCGGGCTCATGGTCGTGCGCCCTCGGGTTGCTGCTGGGATGCAGCGAGCTGGCGGCGCGGGGAGGGTTCCGCCGCCTCCCGCCCTTCCTCCTCGCATGGGATCCGAATCCGACCCCGACCCTGAGGGAGGTGGGCCGCGGGGGCGCCGCGCCGGAGCATCCAAGATGCAGGCGCAGCGGGGCGGCAGCCTGTGCGATCCCCATGCGCTCGGAGGAGCCGTCGAATCGAACCTGCGTTGAGCCGCTTGCAAAAGCGAAACTGACGGGATTGATTGGCTGTGCGGCGGGCACGAGGGGGATGCAAACAAAGGCGTTCGAGTGGGCGAAGCGAAGCGCCGTTTTGGCTTCTTGTCGCTGAGGCCGGAGGGGTGGGCGACGGGGACCCGTGCGTGGCCACCACTCGGTGCTTCTCTCCGTATACACGCCACGCCTCTCCCTGCCTCGATGCTCTCATCGAGTTTTGCCTCTACGAACGTTATCAATCAGTTGCTTTTCCAAATTCAAAAGGTCACCCATGCAAGAACAATCCAAAGGCTAAATAAAAAAGCACGTACGTACTGAAAAGATTGTATTTTAAGTACGAATGTGAAATCGTACAATGATGTACAAGTCGGCAAGTGTTACATTCTCCCACAATGCTTTCCAGCCCTAGCGTCAGATCCTAAAATGTCAATCAGCCAACTATGTATTTCCCATCCCACGATGTTAAACTGAAAAAGCAGCTGCTGCGGGAAAGACTTTGAGCTTCCACCTACATACATCGCCAAGATGCCGATCTCAATGTCCGCCGTCATCGTGATCATTGTCGTTGTCGCCTTCATAGTACTCGTCGTCACGATGAACCTGCTTGTCTTGGGTATGCTCTGCATGACATACACACTTCTGTAAGAAAAAAAAATGATGACCCAGTTCAAAAGGACTGGAGAAAATACCAAGCAAGGAACTGGCTGAATGAAGAAGAATACAACCAATTTAAGAATAAATAGATAACAAAATGGATCACATTTATTTCATTTCAGGGCAAATTTCTCATTATGTGGCGCGCATATGCTTCGAGAGGACAATGGCGAGTTTGCACGGAGAAATCATCAAGTTTTTACTCGTCCATACGAGCACTGTAAGACATGCCAGAGGTATTTATTTCACTTACGATCAACACGTTCATCAGGATCCAGCTCGTCTTCATCAAAATCCGGGACATAGAAATCGGGTGGAACCTGCAAAATAAACTCATTGTGTATCCGATCTCTGCTCAGAAACAACAAACTACACTATCCTGGCGGAAGCAAGAAAAATAAAGACACAAAAGATGTAAAGGCATATTCCAGTCTTCACATGGTATCCATCCCCGGTTTCAATTGGGATGTTTCAACAATCAACATGCGAATGGAATACAAACTAACCTCTTGCATCTGAACGCCAGGTGCATGTTGTATGGCCCGCAAACTCTCCATTACTTGCACTTTGATTGAACTGAGATACGTCTTACTATTCAAGTTGTCCTGGTCCATTCATCAATAGGAAGACAAATATCATTAGCACATCTACACATCTCTAAAGAAACAAAAGGATGTTCTAGGTGGTAGCCAATATATAAAAAGCATGATGCACCAAACAGCAGTTAAATGTTTCCATAACACCAGGCAGGCATAGAATTAGATAGTTCAATCAGAAAAGGTTCATACCATGTTCAGATTCGGTACTTTCAATGTATAATCTGGACCGAAGTACTCAATGTATTCATTGTCAGGGATCTCTGCAAAGAAAATGCCATGTAAAACTCCCGCCGATGGATAACCACTAAGAAAGAATTGCTTACAAAAGGTAGTACTATAAAGGAAGAGTATTAGGACATAGTTGGATTTATTTTCACTTTTCACCTTAAAAGATCAAGAAAACAAGAAGAAATAATACAAGAAAAACGTTGCTATATTGAAAGATTACTACTCCCTCTGTCCCAAAATATAAGAACGTTTTTTATACTATCATAGTGTCAAAAACATTCTTATATTTTGGGACGGAGGGAGTAGTTACTGTCACTCAAACCAAGAAGGTTGAGGGGAGCAGAACAAACAAATGAGATACCATTTGGGAGCTCTGTGTCTAGAAGAACCCCAGTTTCAACAGCCCAGCAGCGTGCTACATTCTCTTTGGTGTACCCACCACCTCCTGTCACCTGCATGTTTGAAAATACGTGAATATCCTAGAACGAGCAAAATTTATCATACGATGACAGTTTTCTCCCTTACCAGCAGAGGAATTTTAAATTTCTTAACAAACTTTACACATTCAGCATGGCCTGTTTATGGAAACAGATCAAGTAAGTATAATAATAGATTACTCAAGTGAGTTTAGCTCAATGAAACTTAAAGTCCAAAGGACCCCAAATACCATCAACGCAAGAAAATTCCAAGAATACACAATTTCAACAGTGGAGACAAGGTTAAACACGGTTAGTTTACACATCTGGATGTTTGGCCAAATCTATAGTGGCACTTAATATCAAGTTTTAGACAGCACCTTCAATTGAAAGATTGAAACACCCTAGGCGGTCTCGCGCCAATGAATCAGCCCCACATTGAAGAACAATAGCACCTGGCAGATATGTCTCAACAACTTTGGCAATAATCTACATGATAAGCAGCATTACATACCTCAATAAGACTAGAGAACAAGAACATGAATAAACATAAAGTAATGCACATTGACTTTTACCGTTTTAAAAAGCCGAGTAAAGCTGGTGTCGTCTATGCCATCTTTAAGTGGGATGTTGATGGCATAATATTTTCCTTCCCTGTCTCCTATATCCTTCAAAATGACAGCCAGGTAAACCAATATGAAGAGCACATCCGTCTTAAATGAAGCTAAATTTTTAAAAGCCCTCATCATCATTACTTAACAGCACGTGACATTCAACTATTTAAAAGCAAAGCACAATGCAAGCTCTGTAAGTGCCAATTTTTTTCAACATGTTAATAAACAGAAAGGCACACATTTCTGCTCATATCGAACCTTGCCTTTCCTCTAGTATGTGAGTTACAAAATCTAGTTGACGGGATGGTTTTGATTGGAGAACTCGCAGCTCAATCAAAGACAATTGCATAAAAAAAAAACTTCCACTCATGCAGACACATGCATAAAACACGTGCCAAAATAGCATTATCGGCAAAAGTAAACCCATTACAAAAACGATGAAGTGAATCTTCAAGTGATGATTCAAGCATGACCGCAAGAGTTGTGTTGGTCAGTTGACAGCTTCTATTCTTGTCAGCTCAGATGATAATACATGCATCAGAATGAAGAACATCACTTTTAGCACCACCCTTTATCAAATATAGATCATAAACCTCCACTATTCCCAAATATGATGCTGGCTATTTGGATAGAATACCGGGCCAGTAATGGAGACAAGAGTTCAATGATAAAAGTTGCATATTTACATG